>NC_091562.1:36975566-36978066 GCF_042767895.1 Penaeus vannamei
GGATGGATGTAGGGTGGATGGGGTTGGAAGGTGGGTGGAGGGAGGAGGGTGGTGGGGGGAGGTGGGAGGAGGGAGGGGGAGATGAATGGGGGAGGGGGAGGATGGTATGGGGAATGGATAGGGGGAGGGGGCAGGGGGAAGGTGAAAGGAGGGTGGATGGAGGGGAAGGTGATTGAGGAAGGAGGGAGGGATGGACGGAGGAGGGAGGATGTGGGCAAGAGAATGGGGAAGGAGGGGGTGGGGATGGATGCGAGGGATAATGAGGAAGAGGAGAGAAGAGAAAGAGGAAATAGGATGGAGAGACGGGAAGGAAAGAAAGGGAGAAGAGAGAGGGAATAGGAGAAGGGAGAAAGGAGAACAAGAGAAAAGGCAGAGGGGGAGGAGAGGAAGAGAAAGGAGGGAAGGGAAGGAGAATAAAGGGGGAGCTGAGGAATGAAGAAAGGAGGAAGGAGGTGGGGATGGAAAAGAAAGAGAAAGAAAGAAATGAGAAGAAGAGAAGAAGGGAATTAAAAAGAAAATAATAATAAAAGAAAGAAGGATAAGAAATGAGAGGAAGATGACAGATGGAAATACAAAAGAACAGAAAATAAAACAGACGCATAATAAAAGAACGAAAAGAGAAAAGAGATAAGGAAAATAAATACGAGATTTACGAAGAAGGAGAAAATGAAGCAGAGAGAAACTGAGATAAAAGGGGAGAGAGGGGAAGGGTGGGAATAAACATACGATGTTGTGGATTAAGGGATAAAGGGAATGAAATGAGGTGGAAGAGAAAGAGGTGGAGGAAAATGATGCGATATGATATGGTGTGATATAATCTGATATAATGTGATGTGTTGTGATGTTATGTGATATAATGTGATATAATGTGATGTGTTGTGATATAATGTGATATAATGTGATGTGATGTTATGTGATATAATGTGATATAATGTGATATGATGTAATGCAGTGTGATATAATGTGATATGATGTGACATGATGTGATATGATGTTATGTAATGTGATATAAAATGATATAATGGGATTTGTTGTGATATGATGTGATATAATGTGATATATTGTGATATATTTTGATATATTGCGATATAATGTGATATGTTGTGATATAATGAGGCATGTAAATAAAAAAAAAAAAAACAATAATCTTACGATGAGTAGGGATAGAAGAGAAGAAATATGATGTCTTAGAACGATATGGAAGAGAAGAGAGAGAAGAGAGAAAGAGGGCACGGAGGAAATATGATAAAGCTGAAGACAATGATGAAACCAAAGACTATAATGAGAATAATTAAGGTCCTATCATTATTTCAAGCTTGACTAATGACAGGATGACAGGTTAGTGATAATGAGCCAGTTTGTTAAAATTGTCAAGGCCCAAGCCAATGAATATTCATCATACATACATGTAGACAGAAATAAGTACACATCTATCAATCTAGACATTCATATCTATCGGATAAATAGATAGATGAATGTATATCTGTCTGATAGATAGACATATACATTCATTTTTATACTTCTAACATACTGGTTGAATATTTATGTGTATGTGTGTGTGTGTGTGTGTGTGTGTGTGTGTGTGTCTGTGTGTATATGTGTGTGTGTGTGTGTGTGTGTGTGTGTGTGTGTGTGTGTGTGTGTATGTGTGTGTGTGTATATGTGTGTGTGTGTGTGTGTGTGTGTGTGTGTGTGTGTGTGTGTGTGTGTGTGTGTGTGTGTGTGTGTGTGTGTGTGTGTGTGTGTGTGTATATATATATATATATATATATATATATATATATATATATATATATATGTTTGTGTGTGTGTGTGTGTGTGTGTATAATCAAACAGACAAATAACAGAGGTAGATAGATACAACAGACACGCAGACACGCAGGCACAAAGACAGACGGAATGTCAGAAAAAAGAGAAAGAGAGGGAGAGGCAACAGGGAAAGGGGAGGAGAGAAACACCCCGACATCAGTAATAAAAGAGAAAGATGTATTCGCGTCATCACAAATAGGGGGGGAGGGGGGGAGGGGGAAGTAGTGTCAGGGGACAGAGGGGAGGAGAGAGGAGAGGGGAGAGGAGGGGAGATGGGAGAGGGGAGATAAGAGGGGAAAGGGGAGAGGAGAGAGTAGAGGAGGCATGGGAGAGAGAGGGTGAGAGGTAAGAGTTAACGAGAGGGGAGGACGGAGATGGGAGATAGGGAGAGAGAGAAGAGAGAGAGAGAGAGAGAGAGAGAGAGAGAGAGAGAGAGAGAGAGAGAGAGAGAGAGAGAGAGAGAGAGAGAAAAGAACAGAAGAGAGAGAGAGAGAGAGAAAGAGAGAGAGAGAGAAAGGAAGAGAGAGAGAGATATGAGAGAGAGAGAGAGAAATGGGAGAGAGACGAGAAGACAGAAGAAGAGAGAGAAGGGAAAAAACGGGAGAAGAATAAAAAAAAAAGAGAGACAAGAACATAGCCCGAAGGAAAGGAAAAGAGAAAGAGCTGCCAATAGATTAATCCCGATCACCTG
>NC_091562.1:36988066-36998066 GCF_042767895.1 Penaeus vannamei
TCCTTCCTCTTTTTCTCCTTCCCTCTTCCTATTCCTCTTATTCTTATTCTCATCCTCTTTCTCACCTGTCCATCGTCCTCTTCTGCTGTCTCCCCTTTCCTTGCGCAGCTGTACGTCCCGTTCTTCGTCTTCCTCTCCTTCTCCCTTTATCCTCCCATCTTCCCTTCCCTTCCCTTCTTCCTCCTCCTTTTTGTTCCTTTTCTTCCATTCCTTCAAATTTACCTCCCATTCTTTCTCTTCTTATTCCTCTTAGTCCTGTTGTATCCTATCCTCTACCTCCTCTTATTCCTCTCCTTCCTCCTTTATCATCTCTTTCTTCCTTCTCCTTTCTTCTTTTCCTCTTCGCCTTATTTCCATTCTTCTATTCTTACTGCTCTCCTCCCTCCTGTGTCCTCTCCTCCTTCTCTTATCCCTCTTTCCCTCCCCTTCCTTCTTTATCATTTTCTCTTCCTCCTCCCCTTATCCCTATTTCCCTCTTCTTCTTCATTTATCCATTCCTCTTCCCCCTTTATTCTTTTCTCTTCCTATTCCTCTCCTCTTCTTCCTCCTTTATCCATTCCTCTTCCTTCTTCATCCATTTCTCTTCCTCCTTAATCCATTCCTCTTCCCTTCCCCTTCCTCCTTTATCCATTCCTCTCCCCCATTTATCCATTCCTCTTCTTCCTCCCTTTATTCCTCCTCTCCTTCCACCTCCACACAGCAAAGTCACCGCTGGACACGGTGCGAGCGCAGACGAGACAGAAGACGCCATCGGAACGGCCGTAAAACGTTAACGTCACATAAACGTTTTTAAACCGGATCGTCTGAAACGTTTTCCCCGGGCGCCTCCCCGACCCGGTCTCCTGTGACGAGTTAAGTACAGGTTGTGGTTGTTTTCTTGTTGTTGTTGTTTGTTGTTGTTGTGATTATCGCGTGGTTGCTTTCTTCTTGTTTGTTGTTGTTGTGATTATCGTGTGTTTGCTTGTTATTGCGATTATCGTGTGTTTGCTTCTTATTGTGATTATCGTGTGGTTGCTTTCTTCTTGTTATTGCGATCTTATTGTAATTATCGTGTGGTTGCTTTCTTCTTGTTTGTTCTTATTGTGATTGGTGTGATTGTGATTGTGATTGTCAAAGGGATTGTGGGTATTATCAGTGTTGGGGTTGGTATCATTGTCTTTATTATTTCCGATATCATTATATAATTTATGTTGTATTTTATTATTAGTAGTAGTATTTGATTTATTCACGTACAAGGTCTAAGTCATGTATTTCTTCTATCCATATTCCTAAAGGCGTTACTTTTCATATCCTTCTTAAACACTCGCCTTTATCCTACAATCCCATTTACACATACACACACAAACAAACACACTCAAACTAACAAACACAAACAAATACATAAACAATCAAACACAAACACATACATACACAATCAAACAATCAAACACGCACAAACACACAATCAAACACAAACACATCCACTCCAATAATCCCCCTTCACAAACACACCAACCTGAGTGCATGATGTTATCGACTCGCTCGCGTGTTGTTGTCAAGAGCAATCACACGGGAATCATTCATGAAAAATTAACGCATGATATAAACAGCGTGACTGAGGCAATAGAGTGGTCTCTCTATTGCTACAAATTCGTTAATGTGGATTTTGGATGTGATCGGATTATGAAGAAATGCCAAGGGAAAATGGACACGTATATTTAATGTTGAGGATGATTGGTCAGAATAGATGTAATAAATGTTTGTTTGTGTTTTTGTTGTTTAGTTGATTTTGATTGTAAATTGTGGTGATTGTTTTTAGCTTCCTTTTTGACTTATATATTACCATTATTATTACATACATACACACACACACATGCATGTATGTATTTATATAAATATGTATATATACATAAACAGATAGATACATTGATACGCTTACTTATCACAATATTATGGCAATGCATTGGCAGAATATTGTCACCCAGCTGTCTTTAGTTGAACACTATAAACCACATAAAATACGTCTGATCATAATTTGACGTTTTATTTTCCCTATTCACTCCATACTACAACACAAACGCCATTAGCACGACAAATCTCAGACTCCTCGCTAACCTGCTAACCTAACCCGACCACGTATCCTCAAGACATCCTATCTCCCCCCCCTCCCCCCCCTCCTCGCATCTTCCTTCCCGGAGGAGCGCCAACATCCCTCCCCAACATCCTGCAAGCAACGAGAGGAACCCAGCAGGAGTTTCGGAGCGAGATAGCGCCGGGAGGAAAAGTTCTGAGCGCGCGTCTAGCAGTAACAGGGTGTTTAGTGCAGCGAAACTACCTCCGCTGATGTTATCCCGTGATGGACGCCAGCCCGCCGACAGCGTTGCCGATGACAGCGCTTTTCTGACCGCTGTCGTTGGTGATGCTGTCCCTGTGGCATTCGTTGTTGATGGAAATTCTAGCACGTTAATGTTATTTTGTTGTTATTTCTTTCTTTGTGGTGGTGTTAGCTTCTAAAAAAGAAGGAAAAAAGATAACCGTTTGTTATGGAATTTAGATCATTCGTTTTTGTCATATTTGTATAGGTTCATCATCTTCGAAAATCATTAGTCGTTTCGGAAAAAAAAAATACTCCGTGATAAGTCAATATACAAAATACAAAAATTGCTTTGACTGAATATCAGCATTTATAATATACTTTTTGCCAAAACATTTAAATGAGGACATTTCATTTGAAAAAATCGGGGAACATTTTTCACTGAAATGTTTAGCCAGGCCAGCACAGGGCGGTTACAGCAACAAACTGTCACTATGATGGTATCTGCAAATTGTCACGACGCCTCCGGGACCTTGTCGGTCGTCGGGAAAGTCGGATTCTCTCTTTCTCTCTCTCTCTCTCTCTCTCTCTCTCTGTTTCTCTTTCTGTGTGTCTCTCTCTATATATATCTATCTTTCTATCCACCTATCTCTCTCTTTCTCTCTCTCTCTCTATCTATCTATCTATCTATCTTTCTATCCGCGTCTTTCTATCTCTCTCTCTCTTGTAATTTTTATCATTTCTCATCTCTCTTTTTCTCTTTATCTTTCTCATCTCTCATCTCTCTCTCTCACCTCTCTCTCTCTCTCTCTCTCTCTCTCTCTCTCTCTCTCTCTCTCTCTCTCTCTCTCTCTCTCTCTCTCTCTCTCTCTCTCTCTCTCTCTCTCTCTCTCTCTTAGAAATTCCTTAGGCCTATAAAGTTTATCATAAGGTTTACCGCTTTACTTGGCCTATGAAACACGCTTAGCTGTAGACGTTCATCATTATGCATAAGGTCGTTATTCTAATATCACTATCTCGTAAGATCTTTTGAGGGATGACACTGTCTTCACTTCTCCTTTCTTCGTCTTCTCCTTCTTCATTTTATTAACCTAATTCTCAAATAAATCAATTTTTTAAAAATGGGTTTGTATTCAGGTTTGTACGCACGTTAGGCTCAACGAAGGAAATTTATCCAGCCTTATATACTTACGTCGAGTCTAATCAAAGACATAGGTTTAAAATGTTAAAGAAAACGGAGTCTCGCCCGCCTTCGCCAGAGCGGTTACACTAGCAACACGACCGCCGTTTGATCGTATCTTTTGACGTAACATTCGCCGCCGCAGCTCCACGGGTTGCAATTTCGCGCTGTACGAGATCTGTAGTTTTTTTTATCCTTTCTTTCTCTTTTTATATAAAAGTCTTTGGGAAGGAATGCTGGAAGATATTCGACCCTGCCCTGCTTTAATACATTTTCCGTCTCATTTCCCGGGAAAGGATTTTCGTTCTTTCGTGAGGTCTGTGTTTTGAAAGGGAGAGTAACGGCCCGTTCGCATACCGCGTTCGTGGATCGAACCGGATTCCGGATCGACTGCAAAATACATTGGAAAACGCTGAGAAAATAATGTTATATTGTTACAGTTAATCTATGATTCTTCTGGAATTACGTTCCTTTTGTTGTACCATGTATTTAGGTTACTTTTACCTTACATGATGGGGTTTCGCCATTTTTTAAATATTTTTTTCACATCACAAGATTTCAAGGCAACTATTTCTCTAAAAAAGAAAATAGTGATACTGCTACTACTGCTAATAATAATAATACCGATAATAATGATGATAATAATCATAATAATGATGATAGTAATAAAAAGGACAATAATCATAATAATGACGATGAAGTTGATAATGGTAATGATAGTAATGACAACAATAACAATAAAAATATTGATAATAATAGTAATACTGATAATGATGATAATGACAACGATAACAATAATATTGATAACATCGATAAAAATGATAATAGGAATAATAACAATGATAACAGTACTAATAATAGTAGTAGTAATAACAACAACAATGATAATAATTCGAATGTTTTACGTAGTCGGAGGGACAGAGATAAACAAAAGGCAAATATAGATAAGATTCCTCATATTTTTTTCTTCAGAATTGCTATAAAGGCTCTTGTACACGTGACTAGAATTAATCTCTCTCTCTCTCTGTCTGTCTCTTTCCTCTCTCCTCTCTCTCTCTCTCTCTGTCGCTGTCTCTGTCTCTCTCTCTCTCTCTCTCTATCTGTCTGTCTGTCTGTCTTTGTCTCTCTCTCTCTGTCTCTCTGTCTCTCTGTCTCTCTGTCTGTCTGTCTGTCTGTCTGTCTCTCTTTCTCTCTCTCTCTCTCTCTCTCTCTCTCTCTCCCTCTCTCTCTGTCTGTCTGTCTGTCTGTCTGTCTGTCTGTCTCCTCTCTCTCTCTCTCTCTCTCTCCTCTTTCCTCTTTCCTCTTTCCTCTCTCCTTTCTCCTTTCTACTCTCTCCTCTATCCTCTCTTCTCTCTCCCCTTTCTCCTCTCCTCTTCTCTCTCTATCTCTATCTATCTATCTATCTATCTATCTATTTATCTATCTATCTATCTATCTATATATATATATATATATATATATATATATATATATATCCTCTCTCACTCTCCTCTCTCCTCTTTCACTCTCCTCTCTCTTCCCTCCGCTCCCCTCTCCTCTCTATATGTGTGTTTACGTGTTTACGAATGCAAGTGCTTATAGATGCAGTAATTGAATATCCATTGTGATAGGTTATTGAATTAATCAATTTATATTACGCATTTACATATTTGCACCAGTCTATTAAGCACTCCGCTGTTCCCTCACACTGGCGCTGTAGTTTTGTTTTTTCTTTGTTTCTTTCTCTCTCTCTCTCTCTCTCTCTCTCTCTCTCTCTCTCTCTCTCTCTCTCTCTCTCTCTCCTTTTTTTTTTTTTTTCCTGTGATATTTGGAAGTATAATTACGGGATCACTTGACTGTCGGAGACTTTGGGTGTTTTGAGAACGATATGGGATTGGGTTGTAGGAGTGAGGGTGAGAGAGAGGGAGGGAGGGAGGGAGGGTGAGAGAGAGAAGGGTAAGAGAGAGAAGGGTAAGAGAGAGAAGGGAAGAGAGAGAGAGAGAGAGAGAGAGAGAGAGAGAGAGAGAGAGAGAGAGAGAGAGAGAGAGAGACAGAGAGAGAGAGAGAGGGAAGGAGGGAGGGGGGGAAAGAGAGATAAATAAAGAAGGAGGGAGAGAGGGATACATACATAGATACGTACATATATGCATAGAGGGAAGTAAAGAGAGAGAAAAGGCATAGAAAAAGAAAGCATACGTCTAAAGGATTAAAATTCCCAACCAATGATAAAGGGAAAGAGAGAGAGAGAGAGAGAGAGAGAGAGAGAGAGAGAGAGAGAGAGAGAGAGAGAGAGAGAGAGAGAGAGAGAGAGAGAGAGAGAGAGAGAGAGAGAGAGAGAGAGAGAGAGAGGAACAGAGGGATGGACAGGGTAGTCAAGAAGGAAGGAAGGAATAAAAAAAAAGGTGATAGGAAAGGGAAGAGAGAGAGAAAAAGACAGACAGACAGAGTCAGACAGAAGCAGATAGATATATAAATAGATAGATAGATAGATAGATAGAGAGAGAGAGAGGAAGGCAGAAACAGATACATACATACAGACATACATACATAAAGCGAAATAAAGGGAGAGAAAAGGCTTAGGAAGAGAAAACACACATTTAAATGATTTAAATTCCCAACCAATGATAATTCCTGCTTCTCGACACGAAAGGGGTAAAGCTAAATCTCCCTCCCGCTAAATCAGGAGATCCCAATATGGCAAGATGTTGTCATCTGCAGCAGTTGCCAGCGGCGAATTTGCGGAACGAGGGTCAAGCTCTGGCCATATCAAGGTTTTAGAGTACCTGGCTGCTCTCCTCGTTCTATTTCATCTCTTTCCCTCTATATTTCATGCTACTTTATGCCACACCTTGCCCCTCGACGTGAATCAAAATCAAAGAAATTTATCGCTAAAATGAAAAAAAAAGAGAGAGAGCGAGAGTCAGCGTTTTCGAAATCATCAAAAATCTGAACTCCTCCCCCCCTCCCCCTCTCCCTCCACCTCCTCCTCTCCCTCCACCCTCCCCCCCCCACGACCTCCCACGCCGGAAGAGCCATAATAATTCAAAACTTCTAATCATAAAGTTTGAAAAATTGCAGTTTGCTAGCCAGAAAGAGCTTGCAACAGTGCAATTGATACGCCGCTACGTTATAGAAAGGTGACGCCAGCTGATCACAGAGAGGAAAGTGGTTTTAGAAAGTGATTGAAAATGGATAGATAAAACAAAAATAATTATCATTAAAGAATTGATAGATTAGATCAATGAATTAAAGATAACCACTAATATGTGTATATATATAAGATGTTTATTTAAAAAACAAGATATCAATTAATAAGGCATGATAAGAATCATACCGAGAGAAGGAGAGAAAGAAAGATAATCTCATAAATTACATAAAAAACATCCCCTCCAAATCTAAAAAAAAATAATAATGATAATAATATTAATGATAATACTAATCTAGGAGGACAATCATCCCAAATGATTTTTGTAAAAAGAAATAATAATGATAATAATGATAATACTAACAATGATAATAATAATTATTATTATTATCATCATTGCTATCATTATCATTATCATTACAATAGTGATAGTAATCACTATTGATAACGATGATAATGGTAATAATAATGATAATAATGACCGATAATAACAAGAGTAATAAGAAAAGTTTAAATAAAACATCCACCCTCCTCCCATGAAAAATAATGATAATAATAATAACATAATAATAGTAACAATAATAATAATAACAATGATAATAATGATAATCATGATAATAGTAATAATAATAATAGTAATAATAATAATAATAATAATAATAATAATAATAATAATAATAATAATAATAATAATAATAATAATAATAATAATAATAATAATAATGATAATAATAACAATAACAATAACAACAATAATAGTTATAATAATAATAACAATAATAATAATAATAATAATAATAATAATAATAATAATAATAATAATAATAATAATAATAATAATAATAATAATGATAATAATAATAATAATAATAATAATAATAATAATATTAATAATAATAATAATGATAATAATAATAATAATAATAATAATAATAATAATAATAATAATAATAATAATAATAACAATAATAATAATAATAATAATAATAATAATAATAATAACAATAATAATAGTAATAATAACAACAACAACAACAACAACAACAACAACAACAACAACAATAATAATAATAATAATAATAATAATAATAATAATAATAACAACAACAATAATAACAATAGTAACAACAACAACAACAACAACAATAATAATAAATCAAGCAGCCCTTGTTGACGAAGCAAGGCAGCCTCTCCTCGCTGACATATTTCGAGGATCTAGCGCAGTCTCCCCTCCGATTCTGCCCGGGTTAGAGAATGGGACTAACGACCCATGCCGTTATTTGATATTTTCCTCTCTTTTTTTATCTGTTTTTCTTCTTTCTTTTTCTTTTTTGGTTGATGTTTTGGTTGTGAGTTGTTGATTTTGGTGGGTAGTTTTTTTTTTGTGTGTGTGTGTGTTTTTTATGGATGTGTTTTCTTTTCGTGTTTTTTATGTTTTTTTTTCTTTATTTGGTTATTTTTCTATGATATTCTATGATAATAATAATAATGATAATAACACTAATGATATTAATAATGATAATAATAATAATAATAATTATTATTATTATTATCATTATTACTATCATTATTATTATTATTATTATTATTATTATAACAATAATAATAATAATGATGATGATAATAATAATGATAATAATAATAATAATGATACTACTACTACTACTACTACTACTGATAATAATAATAATAATAATGATAATGATAATGATAATAGTATTAATAATAATAATGATTATAATAATGATAATGAAAATAATGATAATGATGATAATGATAACAATAATAATGATAATAATAATAATGATAATAATAATAATAATAATAATAATAATAATAATAGTAATAATAATAATAATAATAATAATAATAATAATAATAATAATAGAAGATTTATGTCGCGTCTTCTGAGAAATCTTGAGAAGATCAGATGTTTTCTAAGGTATCAGCAATGTCTTTTTTTTTTTTTTTTTTGAGGGGGGAGGGGGAGGGGACGGGAGGGGAGGGGGACAGGGGCTTGTTGTCCTTTCTTTTCATTTCTTTCTTTTCTCTTTGTTTCCGTCGTTATCTTTGTCTTGTACACGAACATATACGCACACACAGACAGACAGACACGCACACACACAAAAGGATATCCACAGACTAACAAATAAAAAACAGACACAGACAGGACGCAACAAACAAGCTGACACGCACACATACGCAAACACAAACAAACACAATAACAGACCCACGAACCAACAAATAGACACACAAACTAAAAAAACAACAACAGACAAACGAACAAACTGACACACACACAAACAAATCGGAAAAAAACAACAGAAACAAACAGACCAACAAACAACCTAACATACACAAAAACACACATGCAAACAAGCAAACAAACACACAAATAAACAAACACACTAACACATAAACAAATAAGCAAACAAAAACACTAACACACAAACAAACAAACACACAAACAAACAAACAAGCACAAACAAACAAACACACAAACAAACAAGCACAAACAAACAAACAAACAATCACACAAACAAACAAACAAACAAACACACAAACAAGCAACAAACAAACAAACACACAAACACACAAACAACCAAACACAGCCACCTCCCCGCCTACAGTCTCGCCTCCCTTCCTCCGACAAACGATCACACATTAGAACATAACGATAATGACGTCATTAATGGTTTCCAATTGTCTCCAGAGGCGATACATCTTCAAAGAACCAGGAACGGGAGAAACAGGAATGGGAATCGAACCGGGAACCGATCGGGAATCTAGTGGGAATCGACGGGAAGGAACCACACGATTCCCGAAGCTGACTTGGTGCTGAGACGAAAGCAAAGCGGGTTGTTGGGTGTATGTAACACGCACGTAAATAACTGCGGGAAAGAGGCGACGGTTGTTACTGTGTTACGGGTGATTGTTGTTTGTTGTTGTTGTTGTGGTTGTTTTTGCTGTTGTTGTGTCTGTTGTTGTTAATATGTATGTTGTTATATTTATTGTTGATATTGATGTTATATTTACTGTTGTTAATAATGATGTTGTTATATTTACTGCTGTTAATATTGATGTTGTTGTTTGGTATCTTTGATGTTATTTTGTTTTTCTCTTGTCTTTTATCACAGCGATACATTAGGTTTTACCCGGACTTGCTTATGCCAAGGAAATGAGAGACAGAGAGAGAGAGAGAGAGAGGGAGGGAGGGAGGGAAAGAGAGAGAGAGAGATAGATAGAAGGAGGGAAGAGAGAGAGAGAGAGAGAGAGAGAGAGAAGGAGAGAGAGAGAGAGAGAGAGAGAGAGAGAGAGAAGGAGGAGAGGAGAGAGAGAGAGAGAGAAGAGAGGAAGAGAGAAGAGGTGAGAAGGAGGAAGAGAGAGACAGACAGACAGACAG
>NC_091562.1:37005566-37008066 GCF_042767895.1 Penaeus vannamei
TTTGTTATGGTAACTGTAAGTAATAAATGCTATGAATTCGTTATGGTAACTGTAAGTAATAAATGCTATACATTTGTTATGGTAACTGTAAGTAATAAATGCTATGAATTCGTTATGGTAACTGTAGTATGAGTTACGAATACTATGAATTCGTTATAGTAACTATAGTGTGAGTAACGAATACTATGAAATCGTTATGGAAACTGTAGTGTGAGGCTGAGTGTGAGTAACGATCACTAATACAGTGTTTCTGTTGCATATTCATGAGGTCTGAGGAGGAGATGAAGAAGAAGGAGGAAGAAGGGGAGGAGAGAGGGAGGGAGGGAGAAAGTACAGAGGGGGAGAGAGGGAGAGAGGGAGGGAGGGAGGAAGGACAGAGGGAAGAGAGGGAGAGAGGAGAGAAAGGACAGAGGGGGAGGGAGGGAGGCAGAGAGGGAGGGAGGGAGAAGGGACAGAGGGGAGGGAGGGGAGGCAGGGGAGGAGGGAGAAGGACAGAGGAGAGAGGGAGGAGGGAGGGAGGGAAGGACAGAGGGGGAGGGAGGGAGGGGAGGGAGGAGGGAGAAAGGACAGAGGAGAGAGAGGGAGGAGGGAGGGAGGAAGGACAGAGGGAAGGGAGGGAGAGAGGGAGGGAGGAGAGAAAAGGAAAAGAGTCACAGGAGGGAGAGAGGAAGGGAGGCAGAAGGACAGAGGGGAGGGAGGGAGAAAGGACAGAGGGGGGAGGGAGAGAAAAAGGGGAGGGCAACGTGTGGAGGGCGAGGGCGAGGGAGAGGGAGAGGGTGAGGGAAAGGTTTCTGCTGGGGCGGAGACTAATATACATTTAATCAAAGTTTCCACGGACCGCCGACCGTATATATTTTTTCCCCTTATTGGTGTTGTATGTCGCAAGTTCCCTTTTTGGTTTTGTGTGTGTTTGTTTGGCGATCTTTCAGCACATCTACTTATAACCACTTAACACTTAAGATACCCCTTACAATACCCACTTTAGGTACTTTCGCTCTACTTTAACTACATGGAATACCAGAAAAAATACCAAAGCCATAGAGAAACAGAGGTCTGTGAATGGTATATCCACTTAATACTTAAATTACTACTTAAAATACCACTTTAGGTACTTTCACTCTACTGAAACTACTTGGAATTATACCAGAAAAAATAACAGAACCACAGGAACTATAGAGAAACAGAGGTCTATTAATGATATATCCACTTATCACTTAAAATACCACTTAAAATACCACTTTAGATACTTTCACTCACAGAAGAGACCTGAAATACCATTAAAAATAGTCACAGAAACTATAGAGACAAATAGACTTGTCATTGGTATATCCACTTAACCCTTAAACCACCCTTAAAATCCCACATTAGATACTTTCACTCTACCGAAACAACCTGGAATAATACCAGAAAAAGACACAGGAACAATAGAGAAACACACGTTTATTAATGGCATATCCATATCAATGGTATATCCACTAAACACATAAACTACCCCTTAAAATACCACTTTAGATGCTTTCACTCTACCGAAACGACCTGGAATGATACCAGAAAACACACAAGAACTACAGGAACTACAGAGATATAGAGGAATATTAATGGTATATCACTCAACACTTAAAATACCACTTTAGATGCTTTCACCCTACCTAAAAGACCTGGAATAATACCAGAAAAAAAGACACAGGAACTATAGAGAAACACAGATTTATTAATGGTATATCCATATCAATGGTATATCCACTCAACACATAAACTGCCCCTTAAAATACCACTTTAGATGCTTTCACCCTACCGAAACGACCTGAAATAATACCAGAAAACACACAAGAACTACAGGAACTACAGAGATATAGAGGAATCTTAATGGTATATCACTCAACACTTAAAATACCACTTTAGATGCTTTCACCCTACCTAAAAGACCTGGAATAATACCAGAAAAGAAGACACAGGAACTACAGAGAAACACAGGTTTATTAATGGCAGAGAGAGAGTATGTGTGTGTCTCTTCTTTAACTTCCTCCCTCGGGAAGAAGAAGGGAGTAATCAGGTACACTTGTGAGAGTAGGATAAAGTTTTCTCTCTTTTCCTCTCTCTCTCTTTCTTCTCTCGGTCTTTCTCTCTCTCTATCTCTCTCTCTCTCTCTATCTATCTATCTCTCGCTCTTCTCTCCCTCGCTCTTCTCTCTCTCTTTCTTTCTCTCTCTCGCTCTCTATCTCTCTATCTATCTATCTATCTATCTCTCGCTCTTCTCTCTCTGGCTCTTCTCTCTCTCTTTCTTTCTCTTTCTCTCTCTTTCTCTCTCTCTATTCTCGCTATCTCTCTCTCTCGCTCTCTCTCTCTCTCGCTCTTTCTTTCTTTCTTTCGCTCTCTCTCTCTCTCTCCCTATTTCTTTCCTTCCTTCTCTCTCTCTCTCTTTCTCTCTCTCTCTCTCTCTCTCTCTCTCTCTCTCTCTCTCTCTCTCTCTCTCTCTCTCTCTCTCTGTATCTATCTATCT
>NC_091562.1:37023066-37038066 GCF_042767895.1 Penaeus vannamei
GAAAGAAAAAACAAAAAAAGAAAAAAAAAGAAAAATCCTCAGGAGCCATTAGAAAGAAAAAAAAAGTAAAAAATATCCACTCAGGACCATTAGAAAGAAAGAAAAACAGAAAGCAAAAAGAAAGTAAAAGAAAATCCTCCAGGACCATTGAAAGAAAGAAAGAAAAAACCAAGAAAGAAGAAAAAGAAAATACCAACAAAAAAAATCCTCCAGGACCATTAGAAAGAAAGAAAAACCAAAAAAAGAAAAAATAACAAAAAAAACCTCCAGGACCATTAGAAAGAAAGAAAAACCAAGAAAGAAAAATAAAAAATAAAAAATAAAAAATCCTCAGGACCATTAGAAAGAAACAAAAACCAAGAAAGAAAAAAGAAAATAAAACAAAAATAAAAGATCCTCAGGAGCCATTTGGCATTCCGTTCGTAAACACAACCACCGCACATCGAGCCGACGTGCGTTCGGCGGGTCGTGTCGGCTCCGGCGCTCCGCTCCCGACGAAAGCGTCTCCTCCCTTTCCTGGTGTTGTGGTGTCTTAGTTTCATCGCCTTTGGGTAATTCTGTTGTTTATTCTTGTTTTTGAGGGGTTGATTCATCACCTTTGGGTAATTCTGTTGTTTATTGTTGTTGTTTGGAAGGAATTGAAGAGGTTGATAGGACCATTGGAAAGAAAGAAAAACAAACAAAAAAGAAAGTAAAAAAAATCCTCAGGACCATTAGAAAGAAAGAAAAACCAAAAAAAGAAAATAAAATAAGAAAAAAATCCTCAGGAGCCATTAGAAAGAAAAAAAAAGTAAAAAAATCCTCGGGACCATTAGAAAGAAAGAAAAACCAAAAAAAGAAAATAAAAAATAAAAATCCTCAGGAGCCATTTCTCATTCCGTTCGTAAACACGTCATTAGAAGAAAAAAAAGCAAGAAAGAAATAAAATAAGAAAAAAAATCCTCCAGGAGCATTAGAAAGAAAGAAAAACCAAGAAAGAACAAAAAATAAAAAATAAAAAATCCTCAGGAGCCATTAGAAAGAAAAAAAAAAAGTAAAAAATATCATAAGATCAATGAAGAAAAACAAACAAAAGAGGTAATATCCTCAGGACCATTAGAAAGAAAGAAAAACAAACAAAAAAGAAAGTAAAAAATCCTCAGGACCATTAGAAAGAAAGAAAAACCAAGAAAGAAAAAAGAAAATAAACAAAAAAAAATCCTCCAGGACCATTAGAAAGAAAGAAAAACCAAAAAAAGAAAAAATAACAAAAAAAACCTCCAGGACCATTAGAAAGAAAGAAAAACCAAGAAAGAAAAATAAAAAATAAAAAATAAAAAATCCTCAGGACCATTAGAAAGAAACAAAAACCAAGAAAGAAAAAAGAAAATAAAACAAAAATAAAAGATCCTCAGGAGCCATTTGGCATTCCGTTCGTAAACACAACCACCGCACATCGAGCCGACGTGCGTTCGGCGGGTCGTGTCGGCTCCGGCGCTCCGCTCCCGACGAAAGCGTCTCCTCCCTTTCCTGGTGTTGTGGTGTCTTAGTTTCATCGCCTTTGGGTAATTCTGTTGTTTATTCTTGTTTTTGAGGGGTTGATTCATCACCTTTGGGTAATTCTGTTGTTTATTGTTGTTGTTTGGAAGGAATTGAAGAGGTTGATAGGACCATTAGAAAGAAAGAAAAACAAACAAAAAAGAAAGTAAAAAATCCTCAGGACCATTAGAGAGAAAGAAAAACCAAGAAAGAAATAAAATAAGAAAAAAAATCCTCCAGGACCATTAGAAAGAAAGAAAAACCAAAAAGAAGATAAATAAGAAAAAAATCCTCAGGACCATTAGAAAGAAAGAAAAAAACAAACAAAAAATAAAATAAGAAAAAAATCCTCCAGGACCATTAGAAAGAAAGAAAACCCAAGAAAGAAAATAAAACAAAAAAAATCCTCAGGAGCCATTAGAAAGAAAGAAAACCCAAGAAAGAAAAGAAAATAAAAAAAAATCCTCAGGACCATTAGAAAGAAAGAAAACCCAAGAAAGAACAAAAAAAGAAAATAAAAGAAGAAAAAAATCCTCAGGAATCGGCCATTGAAAAAGAAAGAAAAACCAAAAAGAGAAAAGAAAGGAGAAAATAAAACAAAAAGAAAAAAATCCTCAGGACCATTAGAAAGAAAAGAAAAACCAAAAAAAGAAAAGAAAAAAGAAAATAAAACAAAAAAGAAAAAAATCCTCAGGAGCCATTAGAAAGAAAGAAAAACCAAAAAAAAGAAAAGAAAATAAAAAAAAATCCTCAGGACCATTAGAAAGAAAGAAAACCCAAGAAAGAACAAAAAAAGAAAATAAAAGAAGAAAAAAATCCTCAGGAGCCATTTGGCATTCCGTTCGTAAACACGACCACCGCACATCGAGCCGACGTGCGTTCGGTGGGTCGTGTCGGCTCCGGCGCTCCGCTCCCGACGAAAGCGTCTCCTCCCTTTCCTGGTGTTGTGGTGTCTTAGTTTCATCGCCTTTGGGTAATTCTGTTGTTTATTCTTGTTTTTGAGGGGTTGATTCATCACCTTTGGGTAATTCTGTTGTTTATTGTTGTTTTTGAGGGGTTAATTCATCACCTTTGGGTAATTCTGTTGTTTATTGTTGGTTTTGAGGGGTTGTTCATCGCTCTTGCAGGTAATTCTGTTGTTTATTGTTGTTGTTTGGAAGGAATTGAAGAGGTTGATAGGACCATTAGAAAGAAAGAAAAACAAACAAAAAAGAAAGTAAAAAATCCTCAGGACCATTAGAGAGAAAGAAAAACCAAGAAAGAAATAAAATAAGAAAAAAAATCCTCCAGGACCATTAGAAAGAAAGAAAAACCAAAAAAAGAAAATAAGAAAAAATCCTCAGGATCATTAGAGAGAAAGAAAAAACAAAAAAAGAAAGTAAAAAAATCCTCAGGAGCATTGGAAATAAAGAAAAACAAACAAAAAAGAAAGTAAAAAAATCCTCAGGACCATTAGAAAGAAAGAAAAACCAAGAAAGAAAATAGAATAAGAAAAAATCCTCCAGGACCATTAGAAAGAAAGAAAAACCAAGAAAGAAAAAAGAAAATAAAAAAAAATCCTCACGACCATTAGAAAGAAAGAAAAACCAAAAAAAGAAAAGAAAAAAGAAAATAAAACAAAAAAGAAAAAAATCCTCAGGACCATTAGAAAGAAAGAAAAACCAAAAAAAGAAAAGAAAAAAGAAAATAAAACAAAAAAGAAAAAAATCCTCAGGACCATTAGAAAGAAAGAAAAACCAAAAAAGAAAAGAAAAAAGAAAATAAAACAAAAAAGAAAAAAATCCTCCAGGACCATTAGAAAGAAAGAAAACCCAAGAAAGAACAACAAAAAAAAGAAAATAAAACAAAAAAAAGATCCTCAGGAGCCATTTGGCATTCCGTTCGCAAACACAACCACCGCACATCGAGCCGACGTGCGTTCGGCGGGTCGTGTCGGCTCCGGCGCTCCGCTCCCGACGAAAGCATCTCCTCCCTTTCCTGGTGTTGTGGTGTCTTAGTTTCATCGCCTTTGGGTAATTCTGTTGTTTATTCTTGTTTTTGAGGGGTTAATTCATCACCTTTGGGTAATTCTGTTGTTTATTCTTGTTTTTGAGGGGTTAATTCATCACCTTTGGGTAATTCTGTTGTTTATTCTTGTTTTTGAGGGGTTAATTCATCACCTTTGGGTAATTCTGTTGTTTATTGTTGTTGTTTGGAAGGAATTGAAGAGGTTGATAGGACCATTAGAAAGAAAGAAAAACAAACAAAAAAGAAAGTAAAAAAAATCCTCAGGACCATTAGAGAGAAAGAAAAACCAAGAAAGAAATAAAATAAGAAAAAAAATCCTCCAGGACCATTAGAAAGAAAGAAAAACCAAAAAAAGAAAATAAGAAAAAATCCTCAGGACCATTAGAAAGAAAGAAAAACAAACAAAAAAGAAAGTAAAAAAAATCCTCTGGACCATTAGAAAGAAAGAAAAAACAAACAAAAAAGAAAGTAAAAAAAATCCTCAGGACCATTAGAAAGAAAGAAAAACCAAGAAAGAAAATAAATCAAAAAAAGATCCTCAGGACCATTAGAAAGAAAGAAAAAACAAGAAAGAAATAAAATAAGAAAAAATCCTCAGGAGCCATCAGAAAGAAAGAAAAACCAAAAACAGAAAATAAAAAGAAAATAAAACAAAAAAGAAAACTTCCTCAGGACCATTAGAAAGAAAAAGAAAAAAACAAATAAAGAAAAGAAAAAAGAAAATAAAAGAAAAAAAAAGAAAAAATCCTCAGGACCATTAGAAAGAAAGAAAAACCAAAAAAAGAAAAGAAAAAAGAAAATAAAACAAAAAAGAAAAAAATCCTCCAGGACCATTAGAAAGAAAGAAAACCCAAGAAAGAACAACAAAAAAAAGAAAATAAAACAAAAAAAAGATCCTCAGGAGCCATTTGGCATTCCGTTCGCAAACACAACCACCGCACATCGAGCCGACGTGCGTTCGGCGGGTCGTGTCGGCTCCGGCGCTCCGCTCCCGACGAAAGCATCTCCTCCCTTTCCTGGTGTTGTGGTGTCTTAGTTTCATCGCCTTTGGGTAATTCTGTTGTTTATTCTTGTTTTTGAGGGGTTAATTCATCAC
This sequence comes from Penaeus vannamei, assembly GCF_042767895.1. Taxonomy (NCBI): domain Eukaryota; kingdom Metazoa; phylum Arthropoda; class Malacostraca; order Decapoda; family Penaeidae; genus Penaeus; species Penaeus vannamei. The sequence continues at coordinate 37,027,688 of NC_091562.1, forward strand.
CTTTGGGTAATTCTGTTGTTTATTGTTGTTGTTTGGAAGGAATTGAAGAGGTTGATAGGACCATTAGAAAGAAAGAAAAACAAACAAAAAAGAAAGTAAAAAATCCTCAGGACCATTAGAAAAAAAGAAAAGAAAAAAGAAAATAAAGAAAAAATCCTCAGGACCATTATAAAGAAAGAAAAACCAAAAAAAGAAAAAAAAAATCCTCAGGAGCCATTCCGTTCGTAAACACGACCACCGCACATCGAGCCGACGTGCGTTCGGTGGGTCGTGTCGGCTCCGGCGCTCCGCTCCCGACGAAAGCACCTCCTCCCTTTCCTGGTGTTGTGGTGTCTTAGTTTCATCGCCTTTGGGTAATTCTGTTGTTTATTCTTGTTTTTGAGGGGTTGATTCATCACCTTTGGGTAATTATGCTGTTTATTCTTGTTTTTGAGGGGTTAATTCATCACCTTTGGGTAATTCTGCTGTTTATTCTTGTTTTTGAGGGGTTAATTCATCACCTTTGGGTAATTATGCTGTTTATTGTTGTTGTTTAGAAGGAAATGAAGAGGTTGGTAGATAATGAGAGAGGGATTAATGATGATGAACAGAATAGTTTTCGTTTTATTTTTATCACCTTTGGGTAATTATGCTGTTTATTGTTGTTGTTTTTGAGGGGTTAATGAAGCGGTTGGTAGATAATGAGAGAGGGATTAATGATGATGAATAGAATAGTTCTCGTTTCTGTGATCGAATAAAAATAATTTGCATTCATGTCTGTTTTATTTTATTGTTTATCTTATTTTATTTATTTATTATTCTTATTTCATCTTTAATTTGCATTAATGTCTCAGTTTTATTTTGATATTTATCTTATTTTATTTATTTATTATTCTTATTTTATCTTTGATTTGTATTAATATCTCAGAATTATCATATCTCTCTCTCTCTCTCTATCTCCCTCTCTCTCGCTCTCGTTCTCTCTCTCTCTCTCTCTCTCTCTCTCTCTCTCTCTCTCTCTCTCTCTCTCTCTCTCTCTCTCTCTCTCTCTCTCTCTCTCTCGCTCGCTCGCTCTCTCTTTCTCAATTTTTATTCTCTTCTTTTTTAGCCAAAGGGAAAAAAATTAAGTAACCTTTTTATCCACTTGTTCGTCACTTAAGCGTTCTGAGTGGATTCCGATGTTAAGCGTCGGTGTAAACACATACATCTCGATCGATTTTGTCTCCTTCCCCTCTACCCTCTCCCCTCACCTCATCTATTCTCTCCCACCTTCTACCCTCTCCCTCTCTCCTCTCCCTCACTTCTACCTCCTCCCTCTCTCCTCACTTCTACCTCCTCCCTCTCCCCCTGCCTCCTCCCCTCTCTCCTTCCCATCTACCCTCTCCTCACCTCATCTCTTCTCTCCCCTTCTCCCCCCTCACTTCTACCTCCTCCTCTCTCCCTTGCCTCCTCCCCTCTCTCCTTCCCCCTCTACCCTCTCTCCCTCACCTCATCTATTCCCTCCCTACCTTCTACCCTCTCCCTCACTTCTGTACCTCCTCCCTCTCTCCCCCTCACTTCTACTCCTCCCCTACCTTCTACCCTCTTCCCTTCCTCTCTCCCCCTCGTTTCTACCTCCTCCCCTCTCTCCTCACTTCTCTACCTCCTCCCCACTCCTCTCACCCTCTCCCTCTCTCCTCTCCCCCTCGCTTCTACCTCCTCCCTCCCTCCTCACTTCCCTACCCTCCTCCCCTACCTTCTACCCTCTCCCTCTCTCCTCTCCCCTCACTTCTACCTCCTCCCCTCTCTCCACTTCTACCCTCTCTCCCCTCACTTCTACCTCTCCTCCCTCTCCCCTGCCTACTCCCCTCTCCTTCCCCCTCACTCCTCTCCCCTCACCTCATCTCTCTTCTCTCCCACCTTCTCCTCCTCCCCCTCTCTCCTCTCCCCACTTCTACCTCCTCCTGTCTCCCCTGCCTCCTCCTCCTTCTCTCCTCCCTCTACCCCCTACTTTCTACCTCTCCTCCCTCTCTTCTACCTTCTACACGTTAAACAGTCTCCCCTCACCACTCCTTACATTTCTCTATTCTCTCCTCACCATCTCCTTCATTTTCCCCTCAGGTTTCCTTCTTTCCCTCTCCCCTAACTTCTTCCCTCCTCCCCTCTCCTCTACATTCTACACGTTCTACAGTCTCCCTCCTCCTCGAACTTATCCCCTTTTCCTCTCCCTTACCATCTTCCCTTTCCCCTCACTTTTCTTCTCTCACTCTTCCTCCCCTCTCCCTCCTCCACTATTTTCTTCATTCCCCTTTCCCCTTCGCTGTATTTTCTCCTTTCTTTCCTTTATCTCTCTCCTCTCTAATCTCTTCTTTTCGCTTCCATTTGCCCTCTCTCACTTTCTGCTTCCCTCCATCTCCCCTTTCCCCTCCCTATATCCCCATCCCATTTTTCCTCCATGTCCAACTCCCCCCTCCCCTCCCCATCTCCCCCTCCCCCTTCTCCCCCTTCTCCCCCTTCTCCCCCTCCTTCTCCCTTCTCCTCCCCGTCAAACTCCCCCTCCCCATCTCCCCCCCTTCCCCTCTCTTCCAGGTTGTACACACATTCAGCAGAATACAGAAGGAATAGACGAAGGGGTGGGGGAGAGGGGGTAAGGGGTGGGGGGAAGGGGTAAGGGCTGAGGGGAGGGGGTAGAGGGGGTAAGGCCTGAGGGGAGGGGGGAGAGGGGGTAAGGGCTGAGGGGAGGGGGGAGAGGGGGTAAGGGCTGAGGGGAGGGGGAGAGGGGGTAAGGGGCTGGTGGAGGGAGAGGGGGTAAGGTCTGAGGTGATGGGGGGAGAGGGGGTAAGGGGTGGGGGGAAGGGGTAAGGGCTGAGGGGAGGGGGTAGAGGGGGTAAGGCCTGAGGGGAGGGGGGAGAGGGGGTAAGGGCTGAGGGCAGTGGGGGGAGGGGGTAGGGCTGGAGGGGAGGGGGGGAGAGGGGGTAAGGGCTGAGGAGAGATGGAGAGGGGGTAAGGCCTGAGGTGATGGGGGAGAGGGGGTAAGGGGTGTGGGGAAGGGGTAAGGCTAGAGGGGAGGGGGTAGAGGGGGCAAGGCCTGAGGGGAGGGGGGAGAGGGGGCAGGTAAGGGCTGAGGGCAGGGGGAGAGGGGGTAAGGGCTAAATAGAGGGAGGGGAGAGGTGTATACTGGAGGGAGGGAGAGGGGGTAAGGTCTCGAGAGTAGGGGGTGAGAGGGGGTAAGGGCTGGAGGTGATGGGGGAGAGGGGGTAAGGGCTGAAAGAGGGGGTAGGAGGGGGTAAGGTCTGAGGGGGGGAGCGGGGGTACAGAGGAGGAGGGAAAATAACCATTAACGGAATAGTTAATGGACGAGATAGTGACGATAGAGACCTGCAGGAAGGGGAATAAAAGGGGAGACTAGAAGATGAATGAATGAAGGGATGGAAGGGAAAACGGAAGAAGGAGGGAGAGATGACGAAAAGAAAGGTGGGAAAATAGAGGTGGAGACAGAGGGAGAGGGAGGGAGGAGGGAGAGGGAGGGAGGGAGGAAGAGGGAGTGGGAGGGAGGAGGGAGGAGGGAGGGAGAGGGAGAGAGAGAGAGAGAGGGGGGGGAGGGAGGGAGAAAAGAAAGAGAGAGATAGAGAGAATCGATCGGCAGTTCGTTGTAGAAAGTTCTATTTTTTGTTTTTATTTTTCTATTCTCTTGGGTTGAGTATGAAAATAATAAAGATAATGATGATGATGACAATAATAATGATAATGATAATACTAATACTAATAATACTACTACTAATAATAATAATGATAATAATGATAATGATAATGGTAATAATAATAATGATAATAATAATAATGATAATAATAATAATAATAGTAATAATAATTATAATAATAATAATAATAATAATAATAATAATAATAATAATAATAACGATAATAATAATAATGATAATAGTAATAATAATAATGATAATAATAGTAATGATGATAATAACAATAATAATAATAATAATAATAATAATAATAATAATAATAATAATAATAATAATAATAATAATAATAATAATAATAATAATAATAATAATAATAATAATAATAATAATAATAATAATAATAATAACAATAACAATAATGATAATAATGATAATAATAATAATAATAATAATGATAATAATAACAATAATGATATTGACAATAACAATGGTAATAATGATAATGATATTGATAACAATAATAATGACTTTAGCAATAATAATGATGATAATAACAATAAAGATAATGATAAAGATGATAATAGTAATGTTTATAATATCAATGATGATAATAACAATGATAATATAAATGAAAATTATAACATTTCCTTCGTAATAACAACAATAATATCAATGATAATAATAACAATGATAATAACAAACCCTTCCCCCTCCCACCCACCTCTTCCTCCCCCCTTCCCCTTCTCCCTCCCACCCTGCCTTTCCCTCTCCCTCCCCCCTTCCCCTTGTTGAAAAAAAACTAATAACTATGATAATGATAATAATAATGATAACAATGATAACAAAGACGATAATAATAAAAATGATTAAAAGGATGATAAGAGAACATAATGTCATGCTTTTACACCAGATGTAATTACACATACATCAAAAAACTACCAAAATAAACTGTTACATATATTTGCTGACACGCGTGCACAAAATTCAGGACTGGGAAATCTAATTATACTGAATATTGGATCAATACACACAGATACATACAATTTAGTTCATTGCATTTAATTCCTCTATGTACTCAGTAATCGTACATATAACGATAAGTATTAAAGTACGCGTAAGCAAATTTCATGTATAAGTTTATGAATACGAACAAATAGAAAGTTGCAATTTGTGATGTATTTCTATGTTGTTGTTTTTATTATAGTAATTAGGTTGAAGGTTTTGTCACGTATACATACAAAGAAACGCATACACAGATTCATGAACAGGCAAATACAAATATACACACATGCACAACCATTCACACACACATACATTTAAGCAAAGAAACAACATTTTCTCTCTGTCTCTGTCTCTGTCTCTGTCTCTGTCTCTGTCTCTGTCTCTGTCTCTGTCTCTGTCTCTGTCTCTGTCTCTGTCTCTCTCACACACACACACACACACACACACACACACACACAAACACACACACACACCATACACACACAAAGACGGAGAGAGAACGTCAGTACTATACTGAGTCTGCTTTTAGTGGGAAAGATAATAGTCAGTGAGTGAGATTTGTGAGCCATTCTGTCTGTAGGGTTTTTACTTTTATTGTCTGAAGGAAAAACTTAGCGTAGAGAAATAGCAGTTTTTATGATGCTTGTTTCTTTGTTTGTTGATTTCGATGTGGATGTGTTTATATATATATATATATATATATATATATATATATATATATATATATATATATATATGTATTTATTTATTTATTTATGTATGTATTCCTACACACACACACACATATATATACACACATGTTTAAACATATATACATATATATACACGTATGCAAGTTTATGTCGAGCAAGTATTTTCATATGCAAAAATATGAATATATTTCTACTCAATTTTTACTAATTTTTCTGTTGTCAACCTTGTCAATGGGAATATTAAAGACAAATGATAACATTACATTGGTATCGCTGCCACCACCCGGGAGTTTGATTTGGGATCCCGAGAAAAAAACAACAACTTGTTTTGTTTAAGACATGCTATTAACTAGTGTGGCATCGTGATCACTAGACAAGTGAGATGGCTTTATTTTCCCTTGTAAGCCTTAAAAGAAGTTATTTTGTTATTTAACAAAACCCTGACTAAACTGGATATTTATTCACAGAATGCTTTGAATAGAAAAAAAGACAAGTGTAATATTGATAAAGAGAATAATGAATAGAACAGAAATAGCTTTGCTGTGTTTGTCCTTCCATAAGGGTTGATGACAATTTTCTTACATGTCTTGGGCAGAGGGGTATAATAAATCAATTCAATAATTAGCCTTCATGAAATCAACCATAGTTAATGAGTTTAATTGCTGAAGGCTTGAATGCTGGCTTAGAGACAAATGGTAACCATTAGATAAGAAAGAAAAACTAAAGAAAACTCAAAAAAGAAAGATTTCACCCAACTATAGAACCACGACATAAAACACCCCCCCTCTTATTCCATAACACATTCCTTCATTCTGCATGGTATACTTCTCTATTCCTTGTTGATCTGATAGAGCACTTTATGGAGTTGATCTCCATCTTAACTTTAAAATTTAACAAAAATTCTAATGCGCATAAATGTAGTTTCATTCAAATGTCAAATCGAATATTTCGATATATGTATATATACGTACATCGATACATGTATATATGTGTGTGTGGGGGTATATATATATATATATATATATATATATATATATATATATATATATATATATATATATATATATATATATATATATATATATATATATATATATATATGTATATATATAATTATGTATATATATATATATATATATATATATATATATATATATATATATGAATATATAATTATGTATATATATATATATATATTATGTATATATATATATATATATATATATATATATATATATATATATATATATATATATATATATATATATATATATAATTATTATATATATATATATATGTATATATATATATATATATATATGATATATTATATATATATATATATATATATATATATATATATATATATATATATATATATATATATATATTTATATATATATATATATATATATATATATGTATATATGTATGTATGTATATACATATATATATATATATACAGATATATACATGTATGTATGTATAAACACATACACACATACATATATATATGTGTGTGGGGATGCGGGTGTGGGTGTATTTACGTGTTTCTTTCTTTCTTTCTTTTTCTTTTTTTGTCTGGTATAAATGTAATACGGAAATTTAGAATTCGTATCTGAAATTCAAAAAATAATCACGTTTTTTTCTTTCTTTTTCCATCCGATAAAAAAAAAAGATGAAGCCTCATTTTCATATCCGTTCCTCTCTGATTCACACTCGCTCTCTCGTTCATCAAAATTATTTTACACTATTTGTTCAGATAATACAATTAATTACTTCAAATAGGAGCAATTAAAAGGCTTTGGTGATAGGCAGTTGCATGTTTGGGGGAGAATGTGGATGTTGTATGATATATTATGTGTAATTGTCTATGTGAATTTGGATATATAGTAATGTATAGAGATCGTGATGTGTATCTGTAGAGGAACATAATCATGTGCACATATACGCAAACGCATACACTCGTGAATACGCACACACATACATGCATACACCCGTGAATACGCACATACATAAGCATACACTCGTGAATACGCACACACACACGTATACACATGTGAATACGCACACACACATGCATACACTCGTGAATACGCACATACATAAGCATACACTCGTGAATACGCACACATACACGTATACACTTGTGAATACGCACACGCACACGCATACACTCGTGAATACATACACACACACGCATATACTCCTAAATACGCACATACACACGTACATACAGTCTAATACATATCACGCACACACAGAGACTTCCTTTTCAATTCACATTATTTACAATCCTATTATTTACCTTCTTGACTTTTATAACTTTTCAATTTTATTATGATCTTTATCTCCTTTCCTGCCTTTCCCTTTTCCTTCTTTCTCTCGTGTCTTCTTCCTTTTCCTTATTTCTCTCGTCATTCTTTTTCTTCTTTTCCCCTTCTTCTCTTTCTTCCTATCCTTCCCACCCCTTACTATCTCTCTCCCCCATCTTATGCTCTCCTCCTTCATCCTGCAATACCGTCCTCTTCTCCCCCACACCCTCCCTTCTCCCCCACCCCACTCCTCCCTCACCCCCTTCCCCCCCCACTCCGACCCCCTTCTCCTCCTCCACCTATTCTTCCTTAATCCACTTCTCCCCCATCCCCATCCCCCACTCTCCTCCCCCCTTCACCCCCCACCCCTACACCCCTTCCCTAACCCCTTCTCTCCCATCCCACCCCTTCTCCCCATCCCCACCCTTCTCCTCCCCATCCCCACCCTTTCTCCCCCCCTCCTTCTCCTCCATCCCCACCCTTCTCTCCCACCCCTTCTATCCCACCCCCACACCTTCACCCCTACCCCTTCACCCCTACCCCTCTTCTCCCCCATCCCCACTCCATCTCCCCCATCCACTACCCCCTTCTCCCCATCCCCACCCCTTCTCCCCCATCCCCACCCCTCTCCCCCACCCAGCCCCGCCCCTTCTCCCCCACCCCACCCCTTCTCCCCCTACCCCCTTCTCCCCCATCCCCACCCCATCTCCCCGCCCCCGCCCCATCTCCCCCACCCACCCCCTTCTCCCCCTACCCCCCCTTTCTCCCCCATCCCCACCCCACCCAGCCCCGCCCCCTTCCGTGCCCCCCGGGTGCAATATTCCCTTTGCTCCTCATCATTCTTCCAGCAATCATTCGACAAAGGAGAGAGGCGGAGTCCGTTGAGGGGGGGGCGGGGGGGCGGGGGGGCGAAGGAGGGGGGTGGCGAAGGCGGTGTGGGGTGAGGTGTGGTTAGGGGGAGGTGAGGGTGAGATGGGGGAGAGGAGTCCGTTAGGGGGTTGGGGGCTGGCGAAGGTGGCCAAGGAGGGTGGGCGAAGGGGGCGAGGTGGGTGTGGGTTGGGGGGTGATGGTGGATGGGGAAGGAGTCCGTTGGGAGGGGGGGCAGGGGCGAGGTGTAGGGTGGGGAGGGGGGGTGGGGTGAATGGGAGAGGAGTCGTTGGGAGGGGGGGAAGGGGCCAAGGAGGGGGCGAAGGCGGGGGAGGTGGGGGTGGGGATGAGGGTGAGATGGGGGAAGAGGAGGAGGTGGTTTGGGAGGTGGGGTGTACCAGGGGTGATGGGTGGCGATGATGGGATTGGGGTGTTTAAGAAGGTAGGGAAGGAGGGAGGGAGGGGGGAGGAAGGGAAAGTGGGAGCAAGGGGGAGTCTGAAAGTGGGAGGGAGTAGCTAAGAAAGGGAGAGAGGAAGCAGATAATGGGAAGGAAGAAGGAAAAGAAAGGAGGGATGGAAGAAGGGAGAGAAGAAGGAGCAAGAGAAAAATTAAAACTTGATTTTAGGGAAAAAATGAAAATAAAGAAATGGAGACCGGAAGAACAAGAAGGCAAGAGAGGCGGGGAGGGTAGGGAGGGGTAAGAATTCCGGTCGGGGGGGAGGGGGAGGGAGGGAGGAGGAAGCGAAAGCAAGCAGACCCAACGTATACATTTTGGACAAGGGAGAAAAAAGGAAAATTGGAGTAGGGGGGAAAGGATGCGAGAAGGAGGGATAGAATGTATAGTTCGAGGGGAAAAGAGCAGCGAAAAGGGAAGAAGGGGAAATAGGAGAACAAGACGAGAAAGGCAAGCAAAAAAAAAAAAAAAAGAGGGTGGGTTGGTGGGCGGGTGGGCGGTGTAGCGGAGAATATGGGCGCCCGTCTCTCTTCCTCCCCTCTGCCTTCTTCCCCGCCCACCCCTCGAAAAGATATTGTAATTGGCTACTGTGCATGTTTCCCCTCGCTTGTGTGCCACCCTTCTCTCCCTCCCCTCCTCCTCTCCCTCCACTCCTCCTCTCCCCTCACCTTCTCTTGTCTTCCCCTCCCTCCCTCCCCCCTCCCCTTCTTCCCTCCTTTATTTCCCCTCCTTTATTTCCCCTCCTTCGAGCGCTATCTTGTTTGAATGTCTGGTCTCTTTTGTTGATTGAATATTTTTTTCCCCTTTCTCCTTCTCCTTCTCCCCTCTGCCATTCGCTTCCCCTCCTTCCCCTCTCCTCTCTTCTCCTCCCCTTCTTGCTTCTTCCCTCTGGCCTTTACTTTGCCTATCCTCTCTCCTCTAATCGTGTCCCCTTTGCCCTCTCCTCTTCTCTTCTTCTCTTCTCTTCGTCTTCATTCTTCTCAGTTCTCGCTTCTCTAATCTTTTCTGTTTTTTACTTCTTCTGTCTTCCTATTCTTTTCTTTTCCTTTTTCCCTTCTCCTTTCTTCTCTTTCCTTTCTTCTTCTTCCTTCTTTTTTTCCTTTTCCTCCCCTTCCCCTCTCCTTTCTCTCTCCTCTTTTTCCTTTTCTCCCCCTCCCCCTCTCCTCTTTACCTTCTTCTTCTCGTCTCTTCTTCAACCTTCTCCCTTCTTCCGTCCTCCTCCTCCCGTTCCTTTATCCCCTCCCTTCTCTCCCTCTTCCTACCTAGTTCCCGTCTCCCTCTACCTCTCCTCTCCTCCCCCTACCCCCTCTCCTCCTCCCTCCCCTCGCCCCTCCCCCTCCCCTCTACCCTCCCCTCGCCCCCTCCCCTCGCCCCGTTCGCTTACGAGAC
>NC_091562.1:37040128-37042628 GCF_042767895.1 Penaeus vannamei
AGTAATATCTGTTCTTATTCGTTATTATTGTTGATTAACATTTGTAAGAGGAATTGTTTACTATTTTTTAGCATAGTATTTATGTAATTAAGTTTTATAGCTTACTGGAATAATCATGGGTTAAGGTTATTAAAAAAACTGGTATGTGTTTGAAATTAGTCTAGAATGGCATATAAATAGATACCAAAACCAAATGGCAGAAGAGACGAGATTCGAAACAAAATAAAGGAGATGAAGAAAGACGTTTAAAATTGAGAAGAATTGAAATAAAGAAATATATAGAGTAATGGCAAGAGAATGAATACAGAAAATAATTTATTACAAAAAAGAAGAAATAATAACCTCAACAAGAGAACAAGGATTAAAGAAAAAAAAATACAGAAACGAAGACAATGACATAAACACTTACGTAAGAACTATATTAAACAAAACGAACATAAAAAAAACAATGGACAAACATGCCATAAAAATAAACAAAACAAAATACCCGCACAGAAAAGAAACAATAAACACAGGAACAGCTTCAAGACCCAGAAAAGAAAGAAAGAAAGAAAGAAAGAAGAAAAAACAACAACACAGGAACAGCCTCAAGACCCAGAAAAGAAAGAAGGAAAGAAAAGAAGAAAACAAACAAACACAGGAACAGCTTCAAGACCCAGAAAAGAAAGAAAGAAAAAAGAAAAACAACAACACAGGAACAGCCTCAAGACCCAGAAAAGAAAGAAGGAAAGAAAGAAAGAAAGAAAAAACAACAACACAGGAACAGCCTCAAGACCCAGAAAAGAAAGAAAGAAAGAAAGAAAAAACAACAACACAGGAACAGCCTCAAGACCCAGAAAAGAAAGAAAGAAAGAAAGAAAAAACAACAACACAGGAACAGCCTCAAGACCCAGAAAAGAAAGAAGGAAAGAAAGAAAAAAACAACAACACAGGAACAGCCTCAAGACCCAGAAAAGAAAGAAAGAAAGAAAGAAAAAACAACAACACAGGAACAGCCTCAAGATCCAGAAAAGAAAGAAAGAAAGAAAGAAAAAACAACAACAAAGGAACAGCCTCAAGACCCAGAAAAGAAAGAAAGAAAGAAAAGAAGAAAACAACAACACAGGAACAGCCTCAAGACCCAGAAAAGAAAGAAAGAAAAAACAACAACACAGGAACAGCCTCAAGACCCAGAAAAGAAAGAAAGAAAGAAAAGAAGAAAACAACAACACAGGAACAGCCTCAAGACCCAGAAAAGAAAGAAAGAAAGAAAAGAAGAAAACAACAACACAGGAACAGCCTCAAGACCCAGAAAAGAAAGAAAGAAAAAACAACAACACAGGAACAGCCTCAAGACCCAGAAAAGAAAGAAAGAAAGAAAAGAAGAAAACAACAACACAGGAACAGCCTCAAGACCCAGAAAAGAAAGAAAGAAAGAACAAACAACAACACAGGAACAGCCTCAAGACCCAGAAAAGAAAGAAAGAAAGAAATAAAAAACAACAAGACAGGAACAGCCTCAAGATCCAGAAAAGAAAGAAAGAAAGAAAAGAAAAAACAACAACACAGGAACAGCCTCAAGACTCAGAGAAGAAAGAAAGAAAGAAAAGAGAAAGCAACAACACAGGAACAGCCTCAAGTCCCAGAAAGGAAAGAGAGAAAGAACAAACAACAACACAGGAACAGCCTCAAGACCCAGAAAAGAAAGAAAGAAAGAAAAGAAAAAACAACAACACAGGAACAGCCTCAAGACCCAGAAAAGAAAGAAAGAAAGAACAAACAACAACACAGGAACAGCCCCAAGACCCAGAAAAGAAAGAAAGAAAGAAATAAAAAACAACAACACAGGAACAGCCTCAAGACCCAGAAAAGAAAGAAGGAAAGAAAGAAAAAACAACAACAACACAGGAACAGCTTCAAGACCCAGAAAAGAAAGAAAGAAAGAAAAAACAACACAGGAACAGCCTCAAGACCCAGAAAAGAAAGAAAGAAAGAAAGAAAAAACAACACAGGAACAGCCTCAAGACCCAGAAAAGAAAGAAGGAAAGAAAGAAAAAACAACAACACAGGAACAGCCTCAAGACCCAGAAAAGAAAGAAAGAAAGAAAGAAAAAACAACACAGGAACAGCCTCAAGACCCAGAAAAGAAAGAAGGAAAGAAAGAAAAAACAACAACACAGGAACAGCCTCAAGACCCAGAAAAGAAAGAAGGAAAGAAAGAAAACAAACAAACACAGGAACAGCCTCAAGACCCAGAAAAGAAAGAAAGAAAGAAAAAACAAGAACACAGGAACAGCTTCAAGACCCAGAAAAGAAAGAAGGAAAGAAAAAAGAAAAACAACAACACAGGAACAGCCTCAAGACCCAGAAAAGAAAGAAGGAAAGAAAGAAAAGAAGAAAAAAAACAACAACACAGGAACAGCTTCAAGACCCAGAAAAGAAAGAAAGAAAGAAAGAAAAAACAACAACACAGGAACAGCCTCAAGACCCAGAAAACAAAGAAGGAAAGAAAGAAAGAAAA
>NC_091562.1:37072628-37085128 GCF_042767895.1 Penaeus vannamei
TCACTAATTCATAACCTCACCAAGTTAATCCACTATTTCGCACCTTCACTAATTCATAACCTCACCAAGTTAATCCACTATTTCGCACCTTCACTAATTCATAACCTCACCAAGTTAATCCACTATTTCGCACCTTCACTAATTCATAACCTCACCAAGTTAATCCACCATTTCGTACCTTCACTAATTCATAACCTCACCAAGTTAATCCACTATTTTGCACCTTCACTAATTCATAACCTCACCAAGTTAATCCACCATTTCGCACCTTCACTAATTCATAACCTCACCAAGTTAATCCACCATTTCGCACCTTCACTAATTCATAACCTCACCAAGTTAATCCACTATTTCGCTCCACTAATTCATAACCTCACCAAGTTAATCCACCATTTCGTACCTTCACTAATTCATAACCTCACCAAGTTAATCCACCATTTCGCACCTTCACTAATTCATAACCTCGCCAAGTTAATCCACCATTTCGCACCTTCACTAATTCATAACCTCACCAAGTTAATCCACTATTTGGCACCTTCACTAATTCATAACCTCATCAAGTTAATCCACCATTTCGCACCTTCACTAATTCATAACCTCACCAAGTTAATCCACCATTTCGTACCTTCACTAATTCATAACCTCACCAAGTTAATCCACCATTTCGCACCTTCACTAATTCATAACCTCACCAAGTTAATCCACCATTTCGCACCTTCACTAATTCATAACCTCACCAAGTTAATCCACCATTTCGCACCTTCACTAATTCATAACCTCACCAAGTTAATCCACTATTTCGCACCTTCACTAATTCATAACCTCACCAAGTTAATCCACCATTTCGCACCTTCACTAATTCATAACCTCACCAAGTTAATCCACCATTTCGTACCTTCACTAATTCATAACCTCACCAAGTTAATCCACCATTTCGCACCTTCACTAATTCATAACCTCACCAAGTTAATCCACCATTTCGCACCTTCACTAATTCATAACCTCACCAAGTTAATCCACCATTTCGCACCTTCACTAATTCATAACCTCACCAAGTTAATCCACTATTTGGCACCTTCACTAATTCATAACCTCACCAAGTTAATCCACCATTTCGCACCTTCACTAATTCATAACCTCACCAAGTTAATCCACCATTTCGCACCTTCACTAATTCATAACCTCACCAAGTTAATCCACCATTTCGTACCTTCACTAATTCATAACCTCACCAAGTTAATCCACTATTTCTCACCTTCACTAATTCATAACCTCACCAAGTTAATCCACTATTTCGCACCTTCACTAATTCATAACCTCACCAAGTTAATCCACCATTTCGTACCTTCACTAATTCATAACCTCACCAAGTTAATCCACTATTTCTCACCTTCACTAATTCATAACCTCACCAAGTTAATCCACTATTTCGTACCTTCACTAATTCATAACCTCACCAAGTTAATCCACCATTTCGTACCTTCACTAATTCATAACCTCACCAAGTTAATCCACCATTTCGTACCTTCACTAATTCATAACCTCACCAAGTTAATCCACCATTTCGCACCTTCACTAATTCATAACCTCACCAAGTTAATCCACCATTTCGCACCTTCACTAATTCATAACCTCACCAAGTTAATCCACTATTTCGCACCTTCACTAATTCATAACCTCACCAAGTTAATCCACTATTTCGCTCCTTCACTAATTCATAACCTCACCAAGTTAATCCACCATTTCGTACCTTCACTAATTCATAACCTCACCAAGTTAATCCACTATTTCGTACCTTCACTAATTCATAACCTCACCAAGTTAATCCACTATTTCGCACCTTCACTAATTCATAACCTCGCCAAGTTAATCCACTATTTCGTACCTTCACTAATTCATAACCTCACCAAGTTAATCCACTATTTCGCTCCACTAATTCATAACCTCACCAAGTTAATCCACCATTTCGTACCTTCACTAATTCTTAACCTCACCAAGTTAATCCACCATTTCGTACCTTCACTAATTCATAACCTCACCAAGTTAATCCACCATTTCGCACCTTCACTAATTCATAACCTCACCAAGTTAATCCACTATTTGGCACCTTCACTAATTCATAACCTCACCAAGTTAATCCACCATTTCCTACCTTCACTAATTCATAACCTCACCAAGTTAATCCACCATTTCCTACCTTCACTAATTCATAACCTCACCAAGTTAATCCACCATTTCGTACCTTCACTAATTCATAACCTCACCAAGTTAATCCACCATTTCGCACCTTCACTAATTCATAACCTCACCAAGTTAATCCACCATTTCGCACCTTCACTAATTCATAACCTCACCAAGTTAATCCACCATTTCGTACCTTCACTAATTCATAACCTCACCAAGTTAATCCACCATTTCCTACCTTCACTAATTCATAACCTCACCAAGTTAATCCACCATTTCCTACCTTCACTAATTCATAACCTCACCAAGTTAATCCACCATTTCGTACCTTCACTAATTCATAACCTCACCAAGTTAATCCACCATTTCGCACCTTCACTAATTCATAACCTCACCAAGTTAATCCACCATTTCCTACCTTCACTAATTCATAACCTCACCAAGTTAATCCACTATTTCGCACCTTCACTAATTCATAACCTCACCAAGTTAATCCACCATTTCGTACCTTCACTAATTCATAACCTCACCAAGTTAATCCACTATTTCGTACCTTCACTAATTCATAACCTCACCAAGTTAATCCACCATTTCGTACCTTCACTAATTCATAACCTCACCAAGTTAATCCACCATTTCCTACCTTCACTAATTCATAACCTCACCAAGTTAATCCACCATTTCGTACCTTCACTAATTCATAACCTCACCAAGTTAATCCACCATTTCGCACCTTCACTAATTCATAACCTCACCAAGTTAATCCACTATTTCGTACCTTCACTAATTCATAACCTCACCAAGTTAATCCACTATTTGGCACCTTCACTAATTCATAACCTCACCAAGTTAATCCACCATTTCGCACCTTCACTAATTCATAACCTCACCAAGTTAATCCACCATTTCGCACCTTCACTAATTTATAACCTCACCAAGTTAATCCACCATTTCGTACCTTCTCTAATTCATAACCTCACCAAGTTAATCCACCATTTCGCACCTTCACTAATTCATAACCTCACCAAGTTAATCCACCATTTCGCACCTTCACTAATTCATAACCTCACCAAGTTAATCCACCATTTCGCACCTTCACTAATTTATAACCTCACCAAGTTAATCCACCATTTCGTACCTTCACTAATTCATAACCTCACCAAGTTAATCCACCATTTCGCACCTTCACTAATTCATAACCTCACCAAGTTAATCCACTATTTCGTACCTTCACTAATTCATAACCTCACCAAGTTAATCCACCATTTCGCTCCTTCACTAATTCATAACCTCACCAAGTTAATCCACCATTTCGTACCTTCACTAATTCATAACCTCATCAAGTTAATCCACTATTTCGTTCCTTCACTAATTCATAACCTCACCAAGTTAATCCACTATTTCGCTCCTTCACTAATTCATAACCTCACCAAGTTAATCCACCATTTCGCTCCTTCACTAATTCATAACCTCACCAAGTTAATCCACCATTTCGCACCTTCACTAATTTATAACCTCACCAAGTTAATCCACCATTTCGTACCTTCACTAATTCATAACCTCACCAAGTTAATCCACCATTTCGCACCTTCACTAATTCATAACCTCACCAAGTTAATCCACTATTTCGTACCTTCACTAATTCATAACCTCACCAAGTTAATCCACCATTTCGCTCCTTCACTAATTCATAACCTCACCAAGTTAATCCACCATTTCGTACCTTCACTAATTCATAACCTCATCAAGTTAATCCACTATTTCGTTCCTTCACTAATTCATAACCTCACCAAGTTAATCCACTATTTCGCTCCTTCACTAATTCATAACCTCACCAAGTTAATCCACCATTTCGCTCCTTCACTAATTCATAACCTCACCAAGTTAATCCACCATTTCGCTCCTTCACTAATTCATAACCTCACCAAGTTAATCCACCATTTCGCTCCTTCACTAATTCATAACCTCACCAAGTTAATCCACTATTTCGCTCCTTCACTAATTCATAACCTCATCAAGTTAATCCACCATTTCGCTCCTTCACTAATTCATAACCTCACCAAGTTAATCCACCATTTCGCTCCTTCACTAATTCATAACCTCACCAAGTTAATCCACTATTTCGTACCTTCACTAATTCATAACCTCACCAAGTTAATCCACCATTTCGCTCCTTCACTAATTCATAACCTCACCAAGTTAATCCACCATTTCGTACCTTCACTAATTCATAACCTCACCAAGTTAATCCACCATTTCGCTCCTTCACTAATTCATAACCTCACCAAGTTAATCCACCATTTCGCTCCACTAATTCATAACCTCATCAAGTTAATCCACTATTTCGTTCCTTCACTAATTCATAACCTCACCAAGTTAATCCACCATTTCGCACCTTCACTAATTCATAACCTCACCAAGTTAATCCACTATTTCGCTCCACTAATTCATAACCTCACCAAGTTAATCCACCATTTCGTACCTTCACTAATTCATAACCTCACCAAGTTAATCCACCATTTCGCTCCTTCACTAATTCATAACCTCACCAAGTTAATCCACCATTTCGCTCCACTAATTCATAACCTCATCAAGTTAATCCACTATTTCGTTCCTTCACTAATTCATAACCTCACCAAGTTAATCCACCATTTCGCACCTTCACTAATTCATAACCTCACCAAGTTAATCCACTATTTCGCTCCACTAATTCATAACCTCATCAAGTTAATCCACTATTTCGTTCCTTCACTAATTCATAACCTCACCAAGTTAATCCACCATTTCGTACCTTCACTAATTCATAACCTCACCAAGTTAATCCACCATTTCGCTCCTTCACTAATTCATAACCTCACCAAGTTAATCCACTATTTCGTACCTTCACTAATTCATAACCTCACCAAGTTAATCCACCATTTCGTACCTTCACTAATTCATAACCTCACCAAGTTAATCCACCATTTCGCTCCTTCACTAATTCATAACCTCACCAAGTTAATCCACCATTTCGTTCCTTCACTAATTCATAACCTCACCAAGTTAATCCACCATTTCGTTCCTTCACTAATTCATAACCTCACCAAGTTAATCCACCATTTCGTTCCTTCACTAATTCATAACCTCATCAAGTTAATCCACCATTTCGTACCTTCACTAATTCATAACCTCACCAAGTTAATCCACTATTTCGTACCTTCACTAATTCATAACCTCACCAAGTTAATCCACCATTTCGTTCCTTCACTAATTCATAACCTCATCAAGTTAATCCACTATTTGGCACCTTCACTAATTCATAACCTCACCAAGTTAATCCACTATTTCGCACCTTCACTAATTCATAACCTCACCAAGTTAATCCACCATTTCGTTCCTTCACTAATTCATAACCTCATCAAGTTAATCCACCATTTCGTACCTTCACTAATTCATAACCTCACCAAGTTAATCCACTATTTCGTACCTTCACTAATTCATAACCTCACCAAGTTAATCCACTATTTCGCTCCTTCACTAATTCATAACCTCACCAAGTTAATCCACCATTTCGCACCTTCACTAATTCATAACCTCACCAAGTTAATCCACTATTTCGCTCCTTCACTAATTCATAACCTCATCAAGTTAATCCACTATTTCGTTCCTTCACTAATTCATAACCTCACCAAGTTAATCCACCATTTCGCACCTTCACTAATTCATAACCTCACCAAGTTAATCCACTATTTCGCTCCTTCACTAATTCATAACCTCACCAAGTTAATCCACTATTTCGTTCCTTCACTAATTCATAACCTCACCAAGTTAATCCACCATTTCGTACCTTCACTAATTCATAACCTCACCAAGTTAATCCACCATTTCGTACCTTCACTAATTCATAACCTCATCAAGTTAATCCACTATTTCGCTCCTTCACTAATTCATAACCTCACCAAGTTAATCCACTATTTCGCTCCTTCACTAATTCATAACCTCACCAAGTTAATCCACTATTTGGCACCTTCACTAATTCATAACCTCACCAAGTTAATCCACCATTTCCTACCTTCACTAATTCATAACCTCACCAAGTTAATCCACTATTTCGCACCTTCACTAATTCATAACATCAAGTTAATCCACCATTTCGCACCTTCACTAATTCATAACATCAAGTTAATCCACCATTTCGCACCTTCACTAATTCATAACATCAAGTTAATCCACCATTTCGTACCTTCACTAATTCATAACCTCACCAAGTTAATCCACCATTTCGCACCTTCACTAATTCATAACATCAAGTTAATCCACCATTTCGCACCTTCACTAATTCATAACATC
Organism: Penaeus vannamei; assembly: GCF_042767895.1. Lineage (NCBI taxonomy): Eukaryota > Metazoa > Arthropoda > Malacostraca > Decapoda > Penaeidae > Penaeus > Penaeus vannamei. The sequence goes on from NC_091562.1 coordinate 37,079,142, forward strand.
AAGTTAATCCACTATTTCGTTCCTTCACTAATTCATAACCTCACCAAGTTAATCCACCATTTCGTTCCTTCACTAATTCATAACCTCACCAAGTTAATCCACCATTTCGCACCTTCACTAATTCATAACCTCACCAAGTTAATCCACTATTTCGCTCCACTAATTCATAACCTCACCAAGTTAATCCACCATTTCGTACCTTCACTAATTCATAACCTCACCAAGATGATCCACCATTTCGTACCTTCACTAATTCATAACCTCACCAAGTTAATCCACCATTTCGCACCTTCACTAATTCATAACCTCACCAAGTTAATCCACCATTTCGCACCTTCACTAATTCATAACCTCACCAAGTTAATCCACCATTTCGCACCTTCACTAATTCATAACCTCACCAAGTTAATCCACCATTTCGCACCTTCACTAATTCATAACATCAAGTTAATCCACCATTTCGTACCTTCACTAATTCATAACCTCGCCAAGTTAATCCACCATTTCGTACCTTCACTAATTCATAACCTCACCAAGTTAATCCACCATTTCGCACCTTCACTAATTCATAACATCAAGTTAATCCACCATTTCGCACCTTCACTAATTCATAACATCAAGTTAATCCACCATTTCGTACCTTCACTAATTCATAACCTCACCAAGTTAATCCACCATTTCGCACCTTCACTAATTCATAACATCAAGTTAATCCACCATTTCGCACCTTCACTAATTCATAACATCAAGTTAATCCACCATTTCGCACCTTCACTAATTCATAACATCAAGTTAATCCACCATTTCGTACCTTCACTAATTCATAACCTCACCAAGTTAATCCACTATTTCGCACCTTCACTAATTCATAACATCAAGTTAATCCACCATTTCGCACCTTCACTAATTCATAACATCAAGTTAATCCACCATTTCGTACCTTCACTAATTCATAACCTCACCAAGTTAATCCACCATTTCGCACCTTCACTAATTCATAACATCAAGTTAATCCACCATTTCGTACCTTCACTAATTCATAACCTCACCAAGTTAATCCACTATTTCGCACCTTCACTAATTCATAACCTCACCAAGTTAATCCACCATTTCGCACCTTCACTAATTCATAACCTCACCAAGTTAATCCACCATTTCGTACCTTCACTAATTCATAACATCAAGTTAATCCACCATTTCGTACCTTCACTAATTCATAACCTCACCAAGTTAATCCACTATTTCGCACCTTCACTAATTCATAACATCAAGTTAATCCACCATTTCGTACCTTCACTAATTCATAACCTCATCAAGTTAATCCACCATTTCGCACCTTCACTAATTCATAACCTCACCAAGTTAATCCACCATTTCGTACCTTCACTAATTCATAACATCAAGTTAATCCACCATTTCGTACCTTCACTAATTCATAACCTCATCAAGTTAATCCACCATTTCGCACCTTCACTAATTCATAACCTCACCAAGTTAATCCACTATTTCGCACCTTCACTAATTCATAACCTCATCAAGTTAATCCACCATTTCGTACCTTCACTAATTCATAACCTCACCAAGTTAATCCACCATTTCGCACCTTCACTAATTCATAACCTCACCAAGTTAATCCACCATTTCGCACCTTCACTAATTCTTAACCTCACCAAGTTAATCCACTATTTGGCACCTTCACTAATTCATAACCTCACCAAGTTAATCCACCATTTCGTACCTTCACTAATTCATAACCTCGCCAAGTTAATCCACCATTTCGTACCTTCACTAATTCATAACCTCACCAAGTTAATCCACCATTTCGTACCTTCACTAATTCATAACCTCACCAAGTTAATCCACCATTTCGCACCTTCACTAATTCATAACCTCACCAAGTTAATCCACCATTTCGCACCTTCACTAATTCATAACCTCACCAAGTTAATCCACCATTTCGTACCTTCACTAATTCTTAACCTCACCAAGTTAATCCACCATTTCGTACCTTCACTAATTCATAACCTCGCCAAGTTAATCCACCATTTCGTACCTTCACTAATTCATAACCTCACCAAGTTAATCCACCATTTCGTACCTTCACTAATTCATAACCTCACCAAGTTAATCCACCATTTCGCACCTTCACTAATTCATAACCTCACCAAGTTAATCCACCATTTCGCACCTTCACTAATTCATAACCTCACCAAGTTAATCCACCATTTCGTTCCTTCACTAATTCATAACCTCACCAAGTCAATCCACCATTTCGCTCCTTCACTAATTCATAACCTCACCAAGTTAATCCACTATTTCGTACCTTCACTAATTCATAACCTCACCAAATCAATCCACCATTTCGCTCCTTCACTAATTCATAACCTCACCAAGTTAATCCACCATTTCGTACCTTCACTAATTCATAACCTCACCAAGTTAATCCACCATTTCGTACCTTCACTAATTCATAACCTCACCAAGTTAATCCACCATTTCGTTCCTTCACTAATTCATAACCTCATCAAGTTAATCCACCATTTCGCACCTTCACTAATTCATAACCTCACCAAGTTAATCCACCATTTCGTACCTTCACTAATTCATAACCTCACCAAGTTAATCCACCATTTCGCTCCTTCACTAATTCATAACCTCACCAAGTTAATCCACTATTTCGTATCTTCACTAATTCATAACCTCACCAAGTTAATCCACCATTTCGCACCTTCACTAATTCATAACCTCACCAAGTTAATCCACCATTTCGCACCTTCACTAATTCATAACCTCACCAAGTTAATCCACCATTTCGCACCTTCACTAATTCATAACCTCACCAAGTTAATCCACTATTTCGTATCTTCACTAATTCATAACCTCACCAAGTTAATCCACTATTTCGTATCTTCACTAATTCATAACCTCACCAAGTTAATCCACTATTTCGCACCTTCACTAATTCATAACCTCACCAAGTTAATCCACTATTTCGCTCCTTCACTAATTCATAACCTCACCGCTAATCCACCATTTCGTACCTTCACTAATTCATAACCTCACCAAGTTAATCCACCATTTCGTACCTTCACTAATTCTTAACCTCACCAAGTTAATCCACCATTTCGTACCTTCACTAATTCTTAACCTCACCAAGTTAATCCACCATTTCGCACCTTCACTAATTCATAACCTCACCGCTAATCCACCATTTCGTTCCTTCACTAATTCATAACCTCACCAAGTTAATCCACCATTTCGCACCTTCACTAATTCATAACCTCACCAAGTTAATCCACCATTTCGTACCTTCACTAATTCATAACCTCACCAAGTTAATCCACCATTTCGTACCTTCACTAATTCATAACCTCACCAAGTTAATCCACCATTTCGCACCTTCACTAATTCATAACCTCACCGCTAATCCACCATTTCGTTCCTTCACTAATTCATAACCTCACCAAGTTAATCCACCATTTCGCACCTTCACTAATTCATAACCTCACCAAGTTAATCCACCATTTCGCACCTTCACTAATTCATAACCTCACCAAGTTAATCCACTATTTCGTACCCTCACTAATTCATAACCTCACCAAGTTAATCCACTATTTCGTACCCTCACTAATTCATAACCTCACCAAGTTAATCCACCATTTCGCACCTTCACTAATTCATAACCTCACCAAGTTAATCCACCATTTCGCACCTTCACTAATTCATAACCTCACCAAGTTAATCCACCATTTCGCACCTTCACTAATTCATAACCTCACCAAGTTAATCCACCATTTCGCACCTTCACTAATTCATAACCTCACCAAGTTAATCCACCATTTCGCACCTTCACTAATTCATAACCTCACCAAGTTAATCCACTATTTCGTACCCTCACTAATTCATAACCTCACCAAGTTAATCCACTATTTCGTACCCTCACTAATTCATAACCTCACCAAGTTAATCCACTATTTCGTACCCTCACTAATTCATAACCTCACCAAGTTAATCCACTATTTCGCACCTTCACTAATTCATAACCTCACCAAGTTAATCCACTATTTCGTACCCTCACTAATTCATAACCTCACCAAGTTAATCCACTATTTCGTACCTTCACTAATTCATAACCTCACCAAGTTAATCCACCATTTCGTACCTTCACTAATTCATAACCTCACCAAGTTAATCCACCATTTCGCACCTTCACTAATTCATAACCTCACCAAGTTAATCCACCATTTCGTACCTTCACTAATTCATAACCTCACCAAGTTAATCCACCATTTCGTACCTTCACTAATTCATAACCTCACCAAGTTAATCCACTATTTCGTACCTTCACTAATTCATAACCTCACCAAGTTAATCCACTATTTCGCTCCACTAATTCATAACCTCACCAAGTTAATCCACTATTTCGTACCTTCACTAATTCATAACCTCACCAAGTTAATCCACCATTTCGCACCTTCACTAATTCATAACCTCACCAAGTTAATCCACCATTTCGTACCTTCACTAATTCATAACCTCACCAAGTTAATCCACCATTTCGTACCTTCACTAATTCATAACCTCACCAAGTTAATCCACCATTTCGTACCTTCACTAATTCATAACCTCACCAAGTTAATCCACTATTTCGCTCCACTAATTCATAACCTCACCAAGTTAATCCACCATTTCGTACCTTCACTAATTCATAACCTCACCAAGTTAATCCACCATTTCGTACCTTCACTAATTCATAACCTCACCAAGTTAATCCACCATTTCGCACCTTCACTAATTCATAACCTCACCAAGTTAATCCACCATTTCGCACCTTCACTAATTCATAACCTCACCAAGTTAATCCACCATTTCGCACCTTCACTAATTCATAACCTCACCAAGTTAATCCACCATTTCGCACCTTCACTAATTCATAACCTCACCAAGTTAATCCACTATTTCGTACCTTCACTAATTCATAACCTCGCCAAGTTAATCCACCATTTCGTACCTTCACTAATTCATAACCTCACCAAGTTAATCCACCATTTCGCACCTTCACTAATTCATAACCTCACCAAGTTAATCCACCATTTCGCACCTTCACTAATTCATAACCTCACCAAGTTAATCCACCATTTCCTACCTTCACTAATTCATAACCTCACCAAGTTAATCCACCATTTCGCACCTTCACTAATTCATAACCTCGCCAAGTTAATCCACTATTTGGCACCTTCACTAATTCATAACCTCATCAAGTTAATCCACTATTTCGTACCTTCACTAATTCATAACCTCGCCAAGTTAATCCACTATTTCGTACCTTCACTAATTCATAACCTCACCAAGTTAATCCACCATTTCGTACCTTCACTAATTCATAACCTCACCAAGTTAATCCACCATTTCGCACCTTCACTAATTCATAACCTCATCAAGTTAATCCACTATTTCGTACCTTCACTAATTCATAACCTCACCAAGTTAATCCACCATTTCGTTCCTTCACTAATTCATAACCTCACCAAGTTAATCCACCATTTCGTTCCTTCACTAATTCATAACCTCACCAAGTTAATCCACCATTTCGCACCTTCACTAATTCATAACCTCACCAAGTTAATCCACCATTTCGCACCTTCACTAATTCATAACCTCATCAAGTTAATCCACCATTTCGCACCTTCACTAATTCATAACCTCATCAAGTTAATCCACCATTTCGCACCTTCACTAATTCATAACCTCATCAAGTTAATCCACCATTTCGCACCTTCACTAATTCATAACCTCACCAAGTTAATCCACCATTTCGTACCTTCACTAATCCATAACCTCACCAAGTTAATCCACTATTTCGTACCTTCACTAATCCATAACCTCACCAAGTTAATCCACCATTTCGTACCTTCACTAATTCATAACATCAAGTTAATCCACTATTTCGTACCTTCACTAATTCATAACCTCACCAATTTAATCTA
>NC_091562.1:37107628-37125128 GCF_042767895.1 Penaeus vannamei
ATATATATATATATATATATATATATCATATATATATATCATATATATATATACATATATATATTTATATATATATTTATAAATTTATATATATATAGATATATATATATATATATATATATATATATATATATATATATATATATATATATATATATATATATATATATATATATACATACATATACATATACATACACACACACACACACACACACACACACACACACACACACACACACACACACACACACACACACACACACACACACATCTATAAATCACGCACTACTAAACAGTAATTCATAAAACACCACACAATCACTCCCAGCACGAAAGGGCCAACCCCTTCCTCCGTCCAGCTGTTCACTCACCTGTACCTGTCGAAGCGGCTGGTCACCTGCATGTTCACGAGACAGGCATCGTCACCGTCTTCCTCGCAGCCAGTCACTATCCCGACTCTGGACAGGGTCATCGTTCCTATCCCTGGTTCCGTCTTGGGCTGGACTGTTTTGAGAAGCGGAGAGGAAATGATAATAGTAATAATAATAATAATAGATTGGGCGAGATTTGCGTGCGTTTAGAAAATGGCGGTTTGGGGGGGGGGGGGAGTATGTCAGAGTTATATTGTTGTGGATGAATTCGTGTGATGGGAGGTGATTTTTGGGTTGGGTAAGGTAGGGTTGGGTAGGGTAGGGTAGGGTAGGGTAGGGTAGGGTAGGGTAGCGTAGGGTAGCGTAGGGTAGCGTAGGGTAGGGTAGGGTAGGGTAGGGTAGTGTAGTGTAGTGTAGTGTAGGGTAGGGTAGGGTAGGGTAGGGTAGGGTAGGGTAGGGTAGGGTAGGGTTGAGTTGGGTTGGGTTGGGTTGAGTAGGGTGGGGTGGGGTGGGTGGGAAATGGTTGGGTAGGGTAGGGTAGGGTAGGGTAGGGTAGGGTAGGGTAGGGTAGGGTAGGGTAGGGTAGGGTAGAGTAGAGTGGGGTAGGGTTGGGTAGAGTTGAGTTGAGGTTGGGTTGGGTTGAGTAGGGTGAGGTGAGGTGAGGTAGGGGTGGGGTGGGTAGGGAAGGGAAGGGAAGGGAAGGGGAAGGAAGGAAGGGAGGGAAGGGAAGGGAGGGAAGGGAGGGAAGGACAGAGGGAGGGGAGGGAAGGAGGGAAGGGAAGGGAAGGGAAGGGAAGGGAAGGGAAGGGAAGGGAAGGGAAGGGAAGGAAAGGAAGGGAAGGGAAGGGTTGGGTAGGGGTAATGTGGAGTAGGGTGGGGTGGGATAAGGTAGGGTAAGGTAGCGTAGGGAAGGGAAAGGTAGAGTAAGGTAGAGTAGGGTAGGGTAGGATAGGATAGGATAGAACAAGGTACGGAAAAATGAAGCAGGGTAGAGCAGCACAGAGTAAAATAGGACACGACAGGATAGAGTAGGGAAAGAAAGAGTAGAATAGGACAGAATAGGGAAAACTAGAATAAAGTAAAGTAGAGCAGAACAGGGATAGGGTAGACTAGGTTAACTGATCAAATTGATTCCCTACTATACGTCCATGCAATATTAGTGTAATATACATCGACCTTACCGAGAATATTGTGTCCTTCAGGTGAATATAAGTCATATTCCAGCTTCATGTGAATAGGTTTCCGAGGGTCCACTTTGTCATCCTGAGGGAAGAAGAGGAAATATGGGAATAGATAAATGGAGAAATATGGAACGGAATACACAGAAGAAATTCAAATTGTGAAATCATTAACGGTGAGAGATGAGAGAGAAAAGGACGGAGGGAAGGAAAGAGAGAGAGGAGGGAGGGAGGGAGGGAGGGAGGGAGGGAGGGAGGGAGGGAGGGAGGGAGGGGAGGGAGAGGGTGAGAGAGAGAGAGAGAGGAGAGAGAGAGAGAGAGAGGGAAGGGAGGGAGGGAGGGAGGGAGGAGGGAGAGAGAGAGAGAGAGAGAGAGAGAGAGAGAGAGAGAGAGAGAGAGAGAGAGAGAGAGAGAGAGAGAGAGAGAGAGAGAGAGAGAGAGAGAGAGAGAGAGAGAGAGAGAGGGAGAGAGAGAGAGGGAGAGAGAGGAGAGGGAGAGAGGGAGAGAGGGAGACAGAGAGAGAGAGGGAGAGGGAGAGAGAGAGAGAGAGAGAGAGAGAGAGAGAGAGAGAGAGAGAGAGAGAGAGAGAGAGGAAGAGGAAGAGAGAGAGAGAGAGAGAGAGAGAGAGAGAGAGAGAGAAGGGAGAGAGGGAGAGAGAGAGAGAGAGAGAGAGAGAGAGAGAGAGAGAGAGAGAGAGAGAGAGAGAGAGAGAGAGAGAGAGAGAGAGAGAGAGAGAGAGAGAGAGAGAGAGAGAGAGAGAGAGAGAGAGAGAGAGAGAGAGAGAGAGAGAGAGAGAGAGAGAGAGAGAGAGAGAGAGAGAGAGAGAGAGAGAGAGAGGGAGAGAGGGAGGGAGAGAGAGAGAGAGAGAGAGAGAGAGAGAGAGAGAGAGAGAGAGAGAGAGAGAGAGAGAGAGAGAGAGAGAGAGAGAGAGAGAGAGAGAGAGAGAGAGAGAGGGGGGGAGGGGAGATGGAGAGGGAGAATGCAAGCGTGAGCGTGAATATGAGTGCGAGTGACAGTTGTGGAAATGTAAAAAAATAAACGATCAGATAAAACGAGACGAAAGCGGTCAATGAAAAGAAACCATACCTTACCGATGGAAAAAAACGTGAAAAAATAGACGCATAATTTGAAAAAAAAAAGAAGAAACAAAGGAAACACATTTTGGAAAAAAATGACGAAAACAACAAATGGCTACAAAATTCAACTTAGGATGTGAACACTGCAAACCTATATATATAAAAAAGAAACAATCAATTTACATTCCGTGCCCTCCCCTCCCCTCCCCTCTCTCTCTCTCTCTCTCTCTCTCTCTCTCTCTCTCTCTCTCTCTATCTCTCTCTCTCTCTCTCTCTCTCTCTCTCTCTCTCTCTCTCTCTCTCTCTCTCTCTCTCTCTCTCTCTCTCTCTCTCTCTCAGTCTCTCTCTCTCTCTCTCTCTCTCTAAAAAAAAAAAAAAAAAAAAAAAAAAAAAAACACAAGTAGCACCCACACTCAAAAAACAATAAACAATTAAATAAAATCAATAAAACTCACCTTAACCATAACTGCATACTGGAGGCATTCAGTTTCCCGGTTTGTGGCCACAAGACTGATTTCCCTGAAGTTGCTCTTGTTGTCGGTGAAGAAAGCTCGAGGAGAGGGAAAGGCTGTGTCAAGTGTGATGTTTCCCTTAATACCTGAAGGACGAGAAGCATACCATTACATAAAAAGGGGTTAATGGTGTCTCTCTCTCTATATATATGCAGTTTTACGCAGGGAACTCCAGCCTATGTAGAACCATGATTTCTGAAAACTGCTTGTTCTTATAAGCTTTTTTTAAATATACTTTTCACATACGTTCCTCCTCTTAACTTTTCCGTTGTGAGTTTATCAGTCCCACTTTCACAGCAAGAAGGAAAAATGTACTTACTGACATAACGTGGGACTTTGTAGCCCCTGTATCCCAAGCAGGCAGACAGTTGGAACAGGGTATCATTCAGACCAATATTGGGTGGATCTGAAGTGAGGCTACCTGTAATGTAGGCAACAGGTCGACTCCTTAGCACCACTGCATGACCTGACACGAAGCTGCCAATGGCCAGGTCTGTGATTGGGATGAGAAAGGTACATTTTTAACATCTTAAAAGGCTTGTATTTTCTCCTACATTTCTGACGTTTAAATATACATTCTCAAATTCGGCATTATCACCTGATGCTCCCAAATTATATAATGACTCGTGCTCTATAAACCGGGTTTGGGAGAAGATGCATTTAAGTAAAATATATAGCATAATTAAGTCAAAGTGGAACTCCAAATTCGCCTGAAGGACACATAATAACCTTAATATACACATACATAACGCAGTGAACTAAACCAAATGTCGTTTACAATTACTTCAACAGACGAGGAAAATAAATTATACAAAGTAAATTATATAAAAATAGGTTCCACCCGCCGTCTTACTCACCTGGATAACCATTCTTGTCGAAGTCGATGCCTCTGGAGAGACCCATGCCAAAGCCCTTCATAGTTTGGGGAAAGTCTTGAGGCTGGAGCTTCTGGGAGTGGGTTTGCCTCAGCCCAGAAGCGGAGCCGAGGTAGATGTACACGGCGCCATCGTCTTCCCAAGGGGCTCCTATCGCCACGTCTGGGTGAGGCGGGGAAGAGAGTCAAGAAATGAGGGGGGGAAATATTCGCTTCAGAGTCAAGAAATGAGGAAAAAGTTCACTTCAGAGTCAAGAAATGAGGAAAAAGTTAACTTCAGAGTCAAGAAATGAGGAAAAAGTTCATTTCAGAGTCAGAGGGGAAAAACGAATCATTTCAATCAAGAAATGAGGGGAAAAAACTATTCACTTCAGAGTCAAGAAATGAGGAAAAAGTTCACTTCAGAGTCAAGAAATGAGGGGAAAAACGAATAATTTCAGTCATGAAATGAGGGGAAAAAACTAATCACTTCAGAGTCAAGAAATGAGGAAAAAGTTCACTTCAGAGTCAAGAAATGAGGGGAAAAAATAATCACTTCAGAGTCAAGAAATGAGGGAAAAAACTAATAATTTCAGTCAAGAAATGAGGGGAAAAACTATTCACGTCAGAGTCAAAATATGAGGAAAAAGTTCACTTCAGAGTCAAGATATGAGGGGGAAAAATCACTTCAGAGTCAAGAAATGAGGGGAAAACGAATAATTTCAGTCAAGAAATGAGGGGGGAAAAGTAATCCCTTCAATGTAAAACGATATATCTGATCGAATCATTGCCGTGCATATCTATAAACAGAACAACATAAAAAAATGTGCTGATAAAAAAATCAATAACATACAGGCTTACAAACGGAAATAGCTTAACACACGCAAATGGATATACTCAACCACAGTGTTACAAGCGAATCTATAGTGTTGCAGTTTTAAACATACATAAGTATGAGACACAGAACAACTTCCTCTACACTTAAAATCAAACACTATGCATTAATTATTATTATTATTATTATTATTATTACTATTATTATTATTATAGCTTAACACACACAAATGGATATACTTAATCATAGCGAATCTATAGTGTTGTAGTTTTAAACATCCATAAGTATGAGACACAGAACAACTTCCTCTACACTTAAAATCAAGCCATATACATTATTTATTATTATTATCATTAGTAGAATCAAACACCATACATTATTTATTATTATTATTATTATTATTATTATCATTATTATTATTATTATTTATCTTACCTTCATACCCGTCCGCATTGAGGTCCCCGACACGCGCCAGACTCGTGCCGAACCTCGCGAAGCTCCTGGTGGATCCGTGGTATCGGTAATCGGAACTTACCAACTGCTGGTCCTATTAGAGAGAGATTTTGCCTGTGTTAGACTAGGTGTGGTACTGTAGGATACTTTAGGATATTGGGATAAGGACATCAGATACTTTCTTCTTTTAGTTTGTAGTTAATCTTTAGAAGTGAGTGTGAGAAGTCGTTTTTTTAATAGAAAACGAAAGATGATATAAACACCTCAATATTTTACGGTTAACTGCATTAAATAATCCTCTTTCACAAACAAAAATCTATTTTAGAAACTATAGTTAATCTGCATGATAATCCGATGTATATATATCATAAAATAAATTTGATAAGGGTCAAGCCATCACAATCACAGATCCCCCATTAAAATTCCCCACAACTACGGCAGACAATCAATTAACCGCCCACACCCTCCCCTGCCACCCGCTCTCCCTTAGCCCCAACTGACCTGCGAAGAGAGGAACACTTGCACCCTCCCTGCATCCGGTTTGTCCTTCAGGGAGTGCATGGGCGCCCCGACAAGCAGATCGCTGAGGCCGTCTCCGTTGACGTCTGCCGCGACCAGAGAAGCACCGAAGTTTTCCCCGAGTTGCTTTCCCTTCCACTCGGCCAGGACGGTGAGCGGCTGAGACTGCCAGTCGGGGAAGGAGAAGACAATCACCTGAGGACGAGAAGTTAGCGGTCAGGATTCAGTTATTTGATTTATATATTATTATTATTATTATTATTATTATTATTATTATTATTATTATTATTATTATTTTTTTTTTGGGGGGGGGGGGGGGCTCATCTAGATTATACCTTCGATTATTGGATGAAATGAGGTTGTTTAAAGATGCTGTGATATCGGCCTTATCTGCATCATGTAAATGTAAAAAATAATTTAGAATACTTGAGGGGCTCCTCCTAACGTATATAATAAATGAGTTTATGTGCGTCGAAAAGTGTTCTCAGACCAATTAACCGAAACTGTATATCTTTAATGTTCTGTTAGTTTAAACATTCTTCTGTAACAGAAACATCGATATGTACACGTTCATGTATTCTGTATCATATTAGAGCACATCAACGTATTTCGATGTTTATAGAATTAAGTAATAATGACAAGAAAATAAATGAATAAATGTGCTAGATGTTTATAGCATAAATAATCGCATATTCGACCATTTAGTCTGAGTACACCTACACACACGCCTTCAAATCCTAACCATATCTCACCGACACAAAAATCTAACAAACAAAAGAAGACTCACCCGAACAAAAAAACAAACAAACCAAAACATCCCTTGAACTGACCTTGCCATGCGACCCGGCCCCTCGTGGAGCACCTCCCACGTACAGGAGCTCGTCCTTTGACCTGAACCGCCCCGAGGTCACTGAATACCCCATGAGATCGAAGTCTTCCATGGCAGAAGTGTAGTACGGGTTGGGTATGAATGCCCTCGAAAACATCTGGTATTCTGGTATTTTCCCCCTGGTCTGTCTTCTGCGTCTTGCAATGCCTCCTACGTGTTGCATGTACGTGTCCTTATAGCGGATGATGGTTCCTGAAGGAGGGGCGAAGGTGGAAGGAGATTTAGTGCTGGTATTTGGGATAACCATTAGTTTGGTATTGATGCTGTGGTATTCTGTACAAGTTTTTTTTTCTAGTAACAAAGGTTATAAGTACAAGTCATGATGATGATGGTAATGATGAGGATGATAATAACGTGTATTAATGATAATGATGATAATAACAGAAATAATGATAATGGTTCTGATTTTCACAATGATAACAATACTACTTCTAATACTAAAATGCTAAAATAATCCTACTACTAATAATAATTACAGTCTTAACAACGATAATGATAACAATGATAATCATTCTGATAATCATACTAATAATAACGATAATGATAACCATGATAATGGTTATAATAATAATAATATTAAAGATAATAATGATAGCAGTAGTAGTAATAATAATAATAACAATAATACTATTATAATTAAAAATAACAATAATATGAATAATACTCATAATGGTAGCAGTGATTATAAAAATAACGATAATGGTAATAATATTAATAATAATATTAATGATAATAATAATAATAATAATAATAATAATAGCAATACTACTACTAACAGCATTACTAATCACAATAATAGCAATATTACTAGTAATGGTAGTAATAATGATAGTAATGACGATTATGGTAATAATAATAAAAGATAATGATAATGATGATGATAATAATAATGATGATAATAAAGATAATATTGATAATGATTACAGAAATAAAAGATATAATAATAATACAAATCATATAAAACAACAAGTTAGATGACAATCAGAATGAAGAAAATACAATCTTACAAACCCTATAAATCACAAAATCTCGATAACAAAGCATTACCAACATAGAAGTATAACAAAACAGTATCCGCCATTTAGACGCGCTCAACTCCAGTTACAAACACACCAGAAAAAAAGAACAAGTGCTATTCACTCCTAAAGGGATTTAAAACCCTTTTAACCCTTCCCAAAGCTCTACTGTAGATCTGTCAGTGTATGCTATAAACGCCATGACTCTGCAAACGAATCGTGGCAACATGACAGCGTCTGTATAGGCAACGCCACTCACACATACTGTCGCTAGTGATAATCCTTTGGCATGTCAACAAGCTCGCGAACTCTCTCTTTAGCGTCTGTTTTCTTTATTCTATTGGCTTATTTTCCCTTTCTAACTACCATTTAGAAGCTCAGACTACCTTGCAGTGCTCGTCGGGTGTTTCCCAGGGCTTGGAGGTGCTAAGGAGTGGGTTAAAAAGAGCGTTATGGTAGTAATGTTTTGGATTTAAATCGAATGTTTAACCGTCTCGCATTGGGAAGTCACACCCAGCGCGCCACTGTGTTGGGGAACTGTGCAGTGGCGCTGTGGATATTCTTAATTGTGTGTGTAAATTTTGCCTCATCAGCTTCAATTTTGTTCATAATAGTAACCAGTCTTGTGATCTTTGAATACTCCGACATGTTGGAGTCTAAACCATTATCCTCGGTGAATATCGCATTTCACATAATCACTCAATTTGAAATTCCCCACGAGGCGAAATGAATTTTAAACTCCTTAACCTCCCAATTTGCAAATATAAACTATAACGGGGCAAATAGGCAAAATAAGTCAAGAGCTCTTCTGCCAAACACACACATACGCGCATGCTTCCCAAACCATGATTTTACTCGCACGGAATCGACAACACGTATCACATATCGAGTAACAATGCGAGTTAATTGAGGAGTCAGCACCACGACAGCCAGGCAGAATAGCAAACGCTGAAGCATCCCTCTGCCTCGCCAGGTGGGCTAAAGGTCAGCTGAGAGCCATTGTTACCAGATCGTCGGCAGCTGTGCAGGCCCCTCCCCTTCTTCCAACCGGTGGCGCGATGCATATTGCTTTAAGTAACTATATATGTCATGTACAGGCACGCCTTTCCTATCATGTCTGACATTTTTAAAGCGGTCTGCTGGTAATTATTTCCCTTCACATCTCTCATCGGTTGAGGGGAAGGGATGGGAAGGAGGAAATGGGTGGGATGGTAGACTTAAATTTTAAAACCCGGAACAGATGAGGAGTGGAACAATCTCGTTCTGGAGTGAATTGCATGGACACGAACAGCCGTTGCAAATCCGAACGGTCTCGCAGCATTTATCGATCGTCTGAATTAAAAGAGAGAGAGAGAGAGAGAAAAAAAAAAAACGAACCGATTTTTAGCAGCGACGCGCCGACGTGAAATGTATACATCAACACCGCCCTCCATTAGAGCTTACGGCATACGCCAACTAAATATAAATGTGACCCTTATGTGTCCTTTATCGTTGATTACGCCTTTTTATTAGCGTAGGCGTAAATCAACGAGATGATTCGACGAGGGATAACAGATGCTATTGATCAATGCCAGCTGATTACCAGGGATTCAAGGGCTTGGTGCTGCCGTCGCTTGCAAGTAGTGTTTACAAGCGATCGGTTCTTGGCATAAAAAAAGTTCAACGTTACTTTTCTTATGCTACTGAGACCATGGGGAAATACAGTCGAAGAATGAGAGAGAGAGAGAGAGAGAGAGAGAGAGAGAGAGAGAGAGAGAGAGAGAGAGAGAGAGAGAGAGAGAGAGAGAGAGAGAGAGAGAGAGAGAGAGAGAGAGAGAGAGAGAGAGAGAGAGAGGCAGGCGGGGGGTGGGGTAGGGGGGGTAGGGAGAGTACCATCGCACTTTCGACGTGGTGACGCAATGC
Source organism: Penaeus vannamei (assembly GCF_042767895.1). Taxonomy (NCBI): domain Eukaryota; kingdom Metazoa; phylum Arthropoda; class Malacostraca; order Decapoda; family Penaeidae; genus Penaeus; species Penaeus vannamei. The sequence continues at coordinate 37,117,236 of NC_091562.1, forward strand.
ATTAGGCGTGTGAACATAAGTAACAAGCCAGTTGTCGCTTAATCTATGGTAATATCAAATCCCAATATTTAAAACACTCGCATCAATCCCCCCCCCGAAAAAAAAATATATATATATATATATATATATATATATATATATATATATATATATATATATATATATATATATAGCAAATACTAGTATGAAAAAAATAAATCACACAAAAAATATCTAACGGTATATTCAACACTTGCATGTTACAGCAGAAAAAAATACAAACGACAACAAAGAGGAAGATATCTGTGAGAGAAGCAGCTGTAACAACACGACAAAAAAATCGACTCGGTCTTAATTCGCGAATACATTATAAATGAAGGTAACAGTGGTTCCCGTTCCCCACCACGGCGTCGAACATATTAAGGTCTGATCGTATTCTACACCATACACGAAATATTGCTTCCCATGATCTGTTATCACGGAGCTAGAAAAAATTCCCACACTCCACGAAGACGAGATCCATGATACCCGTGACGATATAAGGATTCCGAACACATACTGCACATTTTGAGTGAGATTGTTTACTTTCGAAAATGGATGGATGCATTCGAACCACGGAGGCTGGTCAAGTGTCAGAACAATATATCCTGCCTGAAAGAAGAAAAAATGAGGAAGGGAGAGAACGAGAGAAAATAAGGAAGAAAGAAACAGCCGTGATGTAAGCAGCAATTCGGTAGCAGGATGTTGGTCGGTGAGCATCATTCTCCCGTATCCTTGTAGCATTCCGCACTGTTTGCTAGATTTACGACACTTTCGTCTTTTTCCAATGGTGAAAGGTGTTTTTTTGTGCGGCTTTTAGACCACTGAATAATTTTATGAGAACGAAACAGATGCGTTAGAAGCGATTAAAAAAATGATATGGAAGTTAATGAACTAAAAAGACACGTGATATTCCATCTGCAATATACACCCAACACCTCAGACGCAGAAGAGACAGAATAAATAATAAATTCAAACAAAATAAAAAACAAACAAACAAAATAAACACAAACAAAAAACAACAACGAAATACGAAGCAACACATAACCCTGAATATAAATGACTCTAAAAAAAAAACAGTCGGGAATAACATCAGTAAAAGAACACAGATGTCGGTTTCGCGTGTCCTGTGCATCGTCCTCTCACCTCGCCACTTGTACACACCCGGGGCGCCCACTATCATCTCGGTTGGGTCGTCCGGGAAGTGAAGAGACATACCCGCTTCTCCGTGGGCGTAGTAGAACACCGCGTCGCCATGGGTCTGCAGGGCTGGAAGGGAAGGGCAAAATAGACTCCGTAATTCACTATGGCGACCTACATGGAGTAAGAAATAGGCAAAAGCAAACGTATTATGAAGTTCCCTCAACTCCAGGAGTAATTTGATCCTTTAGATGAAAAAAGTCTTGATGAAAGCAGTGTGTCTGCCGCAAGCCCCTTTGCTGTGACAGGGTGAAGTGTATTCGATTTGGAATGCACAGCAACAACGGAGAAAAACAATGTGAAAAAATATATGGAGGTCAATTATTAATATGTCAAAACAACTCGCAATAGCAAATAAAAGAACATTTGAGAAAATGAAAGCGAACTGTGATATTGAATAAAACAAATTAAAATCGTGGTCAGCAGTCAATCTCTTTATAAAGAAAACTAGGTCAAACAACAAAAATCATTTCAATCGCGAATTTATGTCAGGAATGTGACTTTAGACCACGAATATTTACATTATTCAACAAATACGTAAACAACCCGATTGTTTGAAAACCTACCCAAGAAAAAGAGAAACATTAAAACGCAAGGAAATTGAGTGTTTCAAGGAAAAAACAAAAACAAATTAACCAGGCAATTTTCGCCTTTACTCACACTCCTGAACCAAAGGCAGCTTCTTGTGGGCCGGAGCGTTGGGCAGGGACTCGTTAAGCCAGTAGCACGCTCCGTTCATAAGATAATTGCCGAGTAGTTTCTGGTTGATCCACCTCGGCGCGCACACCTGCTTGGACCGGGGGGGGGGGGGGGAGAGGGGGGTGGCGTGAAAGGTTAGGAATGGCCCACACTGCAGAACTCTCTGGGTTAGTTCTTTGTTATTTTCTATTTTCCCTATAAACGTACATATATTTTGATGATTTTGGATGTGGTGAAGTAAGGAATATAACATTTTAGTAGCTATACCCAAAGGTATTTCACCGAATGTCCAAAAATCACCTATTCCGGTATACCTTCCCGGTGAAACAAAGATACTGGAAAATACTATATTTCCCATTTAAGTTCCGTTTTCCCGTATTTACCGGAAGGATATGTTGAAGTTAGGAATATATTTATTTTTTATCATCTATGCCCCCGAAACAGTTCATCGATTGTCCAAAAATCACCTATTCTGTCATACTCTTCCGGTGAAAAAAAACAAAAACTGGAAAATGCTACCTTTCCCAGTTGTGTTCAGTTTACCCGTACTTACCGCTGTGATTTGCCTGTCCTCGTCAAAGGCCGGCTGGGAATCGAGAGAGCCTCCGAGCCAGCCGCCGTTCTTCAGGTCGTGGTAACTGAACTCGCTGTTGGAATTGTGAACCACGGTGTTCCCTGTGGAATGAACCGGAAAACTCGCCAGTTAATAATCTGATTTGTTCTCGGTCTCTGTTTAAGTCTCACTCTCTCTGTCTCTCTGTCTCTCTGTCTCTCTGTCTCTCTCTCTCTCAATAAACGTGACAAAATAAAAAATCTCGCTCTCTCTCTCTCTCTCTCTCTCTCTCTCTCTCTCTCTCTCTCTCTCTCTCTTTCTCTCTCTCTCTCTCTCTCTCTCTCTCTCTCTCTCTCTCAATAAACGTATCAAAGTAAAAAAAAATCTTTCTCTCATTTATGAAATATTTCTGTCTCTAGGACAATTTGATAAAATATGAATAAAACAATGCATTCAAAAAGTTCGACTGATAGAAGCTCACTTCCGCTACTGAATGACTAAATTAGAGTAATGAATTTGACATGATTATAAAGCTAATACACGCATCAAATATCAATTATCAATTTCGTTCTATTGTTACTGCTTGTTACAACCCTTTCCTCTCCCTCCCTGATCTTTATCTCATTCTCTAACCCCCTCTCATCCACTTATCTTTATTCCCCAACGTACTGTATTTACCTCTCTCTCTCTCTCTCTCTCTCTCTCTCCCTTTGTCTCTCCCTCCCCCCCGTCTCTCTCTCTCTCTCTCTCTCTCTCTCTCTCTCTCTCTCTCTCTCTCTCTCTCTCTCTCTCCCCCTCTCTCTCTCTCTCTCTCTCTCTCTTTCTAACCCCCTCCCCCCTCGCTCTCTCCCTCTCCCTTTTTCGCTCTCTCTCTAACTCCCCTCACCCCTCTCTTTCTCTCTCTCTCTCACACACATCCACAAATACAAAAGCGCACACAAGCAAAGAATTCTTACCCGTTTGGTCAATGTGCAGTTCCTGGCAGGTGTCTCCTTCAAGGCTGCATTTGAACACCACTCCTGGCTCCCTTATAGCCGTGGGTCTGTAGCGGCTTGAGTTCGCACGTGGAGCCCCTACAACTAGCCTGTAGGGGATAAAGTTGAGTCATAGACGAAGAGTATTTTATAGGACGGAAAAAAAACAGAGTCGGTATGTTTTTTTCTGGTTTATTTGTGTGTGGAAGGTCGTCTTCTTTGATATAGGAGGGTATAGGGACAAATGGAATTGTCTGATTTATTATTTTTTTTATACGCTAATTCCATCAAGTAAGTTCAGTAGAGATTTTTTTTTTACAGTAACGTTCAAGACTTCCTGGCTGTTATATACACTGTCCCTGTATTTCTATGGTTGTCGTGAATTCTTGTGAATAATGTTAGAAAGACAAACTCGTTATTTGTATCTATATTTTAGATTTGACCCTTATGAGCTTCACGAGAAAGGCTAATTTGATCCTAAACAGAACCTTCAGTAAGAGATTCACAAGACTAACGTGAGAGACTAATTTGACCCTTACCAGAACCTTCAGTAAGAGCTTCACAAGACTAACGAGAAAGACTAATTTGACCCTTACCAGAACCTTCAGTAAGAGCTTCACAAGACTAACGAGACAGACTAATTTGACCCTTACCAGAACCTTCAGTAAGAGCTTCACAAGACTAACGTGAGAGACTAATTTGACCCTTACCAGAACCTTCAGTAAGAGCTTCACAAGACTAACGAGAAAGACTAATTTGACCCTTACCAGGACCTTCAGTAAGAGCTTCACAAGACTAACGAGACAGACTAATTTGACCCTTACCAGGACCTTCAGTAAGAGCTTCATAAGACTAACGAGAAAGACTAATTTGACCCTTACCAGAACCTTCAGTAAGAGCTTCACAAGCCTAACGAGAAAGACTAATTTGACCCTTACCAGAACCTTCAGTAAGAGCTTCACAAGACTAACGAGACAGACTAATTTGACCCTTACCAGAACGTTCAGTAAGAGCTTCACAAGAGTAACGAGAAAGACTAATTTGACCCTTACCAGAACCTTCAGGAAGAGCTTCACAAGACTAACGAGAAAGACTAATTTGACCCTTACCAGGACCTTCAGTAAGAGCTTCACAAGACTAACGAGAAAGACTAATTTGACCCTTACCAGAACCTTCAGTAAGAGCTTCACAAGACTAACGAGAAAGACTAATTTGACCCTTACCAGAACGTTCAGTAAGAGCTTCACAAGACTAACGAGACAGACTAATTTGACCCTTACCAGAACGTTCAGTAAGAGCTTCACAAGACTAACGAGACAGACTAATTTGACCCTTACCAGAACCTTCAGTAAGAGCTTCACAAGACTAACGAGAAAGACTAATTTGACCCTTACCAGAACCTTCAGTAAGAGCTTCACAAGACTAACGAGAAAGACTAATTTGACCCTTACCAGAACCTTCAGTAAGAGCTTCACAAGACTAACGAGAAAGACTAATTTGACCCTTACCAGAACCTTCAGTAAGAGCTTCACAAGACTAACGAGACAGACTAATTTGACCCTTACCAGAACCTTCAGTAAGAGCTTCACAAGACTAACGTGAGAGACTAATTTGACCCTTACCAGAACCTTCAGTAAGAGCTTCGCAAGACTAACGAGAAAGACTAATTTGACCCTTACCAGAACCTTCAGTAAGAGCTTCACAAGACTAACGAGAAAGACTAATTTGACCCTTACCAGAACCTTCAGTAAGAGCTTCGCAAGACTAACGAGAAAGACTAATTTGACCCTTACCAGAACCTTCAGTAAGAGCTTCACAAGACTAACGGGAAAGACTAATTTGACCCTTACCAGAACCTTCAGTAAGAGCTTCACAAGACTAACGAGACAGACTAATTTGACCCTTACCAGAACCTTCAGTAAGAGCTTCACAAGACTAACGGGAAAGACTAATTTGACCCTTACCAGAACCTTCAGTAAGAGCTTCACAAGACTAACGAGACAGACTAATTTGACCCTTACCAGAACCTTCAGTAAGAGCTTCGCAAGACTAACGTGAGAGACTAATTTGACCCTTACCAGGACCTTCAGTAAGAGCTTCACAAGACTAACGAGAAAGACTAATTTGACCCTTACCAGAACCTTCAGTAAGAGCTTCGCAAGACTAACGAGAAAGACTAATTTGACCCTTACCAGAACCTTCAGTAAGAGCTTCACAAGACTAACGGGAAAGACTAATTTGACCCTTACCAGAACCTTCAGTAAGAGCTTCACAAGACTAACGGGAAAGACTAATTTGACCCTTACCAGAACCTTCAGTAAGAGCTTCACAAGACTAACGGGAAAGACTAATTTGACCCTTACCAGAACCTTCAGTAAGAGCTTCACAAGACTAACGAGACAGACTAATTTGACCCTTACCAGAACCTTCAGTAAGAGCTTCACAAGACTAACGAGACAGACTAATTTGACCCTTACCAGAACCTTCAGTAAGAGCTTCACAAGACTAACGAGACAGACTAATTTGACCCTTACCAGAACCTTCAGTAAGAGCTTCACAAGACTAACGTGAGAGACTAATTTGACCCTTACCAGAACCTTCAGTAAGAGCTTCACAAGACTAACGTGAGAGACTAATTTGACCCTTACCAGAACCTTCAGTAAGAGCTTCACAAGACTAACGAGACAGACTAATTTGACCCTTACCAGAACCTTCAGTAAGAGCTTCACAAGCCTAACGAGAAAGACTAATTTGACCCTTACCAGAACCTTCAGTAAGAGCTTCACAAGACTAACGGGAAAGACTAATTTGACCCTTACCAGAACCTTCAGTAAGAGCTTCACAAGACTAACGAGAAAGACTAATTTGACCCTTACCAGAACCTTCAGTAAGAGCTTCACAAGACTAACGAGACAGACTAATTTGACCCTTACCAGAACCTTCAGTAAGAGCTTCACAAGACTAACGAGAAAGACTAATTTGACCCTTACTAGAACCTTCAGTAAGAGCTTCGCAAGACTAACGAGACAGACTAATTTGACCCTTACCAGAACCTTCAGTAAGAGCTTCGGAAGACTAACGTGAGAGACTAGGGGTTTCAAGCTCACTCGTCTCAACTCGTGACCCAAAACCTGAAATGGCTGAGCAACACGGCGACTGATCCACGAAGACAAATTAGCCGAGACTCACCAGGCAGTGTCGTCGGACGTCCTGTGCTGAAGGGCGACAGTGAAGCCGAAGTAGGACTCCCTCCCCCAGTTGCTGTACTCGAGGGTCGGGTCTGTGTACACCATGGCCTTCGAGACCTCGAGATTAAAGCATGAGTATTGTGGAATGAGGAGGGTAAGCAGAAGAGCGAGTGGCAGCGGTAGCAGCCGAGGTCCCTGCTGAGCCTCCATCTTCAGGTGTCTGTGGAAGACAGGAAACGAAAATGAGCGATGACGAGGATATCCAACGATATTTCCCGAGACCTAAACGGGGAAAAAAATCACCGAGCTTTTAGGCTTAAGTCTGCTAATCCTTATCTCGTGTAAACAAGCACAATCTAGAATAAATATCTTGCTTAACTGCATAATCGTTACTAAAATAATATATGAATGAAAGCCTCAGACAAGGAAAGGTCAGAGGCATCAACATGTGAGATAAGATACTCCAACCCAACAGTATACTACGCAAACACACGGTACACTAACCCCCTTTAACCAACCCCCTTTATATCCTTTCAAAACACACACATACATCAGCGAAAGGGCATGTACTCTCTAGGTATGTCCATGCGTGTATCTATGCCACTAAAATTGCTCCATGCGGGTGCTAGAGTAAGATTTTTTTTTTACAGAATCAGTGACTATAGCAGTCCCCCCCCCCCCCCCCCCCCAGTAGCGGCAGGGTAGCCATCGCCGTCTCTCTGTGTCCTGTGATTCCTGTCCCGGCTGATAGCGGAGTGTCACGTGGTCATGTGTCATCCCGCTGGGCTGGGCGCGCGCGCGCGTTTTTCTCGGGGTGATAATTGTGCTTATTCGTAACTATTCTTTAGATTGTTATAAATCAATTTAGATTCAGGTTTGTGTACATGCATATTTACATATATATAAATATATAAATCTATGTGTATATATAAAAATATGTAAATATACATACATATATATATATATATATATATATATATATATATATATATATATATATTCACCCATCTCTCTATCTATCTATCTATCTATCTATCTACCTATCCATCCATCCATCCATCCATCCATCCATCCATCCATCCATCCATCCATCCATCCATCTATCCATCCATATATCCATCCATCCACACATACATATGTACATAGAGAAGACAGACAAACATACCTATTAACAATACGAGAATGCGATTATGTAAATGAATTCAGTTGGCATCATAGACAGTTAACTTTTATCAACATTCATCAAAAGAGAGAGAAAAAA
>NC_091562.1:37132628-37152628 GCF_042767895.1 Penaeus vannamei
TCTGTCTCTGTCTCTGTCTCTGTTTGTCTGTCTGTCTCTGTCTCTGTCTCTCTCTGTCTCTGTCTGTATGTCTGTCTGTCTCTGTCTCTGTCTCTGTTTGTCTGTCTGTTTGTCTGTCTGTCTCTGCCTGTCTCTGTCTCTTTCTGTCGACCTGTCTCTCTCTCTCTCTCTCTCTCTCTCTTTTGTTTTCCTTCTGTTTCACTCTTTTTGCTGTTGTGTTTCTGTTTCTCTCGCGGAATTTATTTGTTTCCTCTCTCTCCCCCTTTCACGTCTTTCTTTCGCCCTCTCTCCTTTTGTCTATTCTCTCTTTCTTTTTCTCTTATCTCCTGTCTCTCTCGCTCTCTCTCTCTCTTTCTCCCTCTACCTCCCTCCCTCTCTCCCGCCTTCCCTCCCACCCCTCTATCTCTCTCTCTCTCTATCTCTCTTTATATACTCTCTCTTTCTTTTTCTTTTTTCTTCTGTCTCTCTTCCCCTCTCTCTCTCTTTCTCTACCCCCCACCCTCCCTCCCTCCCTCCCTCTCCCTCTCTCTCTCTCTCTCTCTCTCTCTCTGTCACACACACGTAAACTTGGACACAAAGAAATAATTGAACTAAATCTACACTGCAATAATGTTCTAGAAATAGACGCAACACAGAAAATATTTCTAGCACAATGCAAGGATATTGCAACAACTGAATCAATTGCAATGTGAAAAAAAAATAGAAATGACAAGCCTGTGCTTGTGATTTGCAACAATATATTTTTTTCTCTTTTATTTTTTTAATTATCTCTCAAATTTTATGATTACCAATATCGATACCTATCATACTTTTTATTTTTTGATGACCTATTCTGTTGACTTAATTCCTTTACATACTGTATAGCTGAAGATTAATCAAAATAATTAACTTAATTTACTTAATATCATTATCAAAAGTCGTATTTAAAAATTCTACTTTTTAAAATCAAACGAGCCTAAATATCAAATGGAATTAATTAATTATTTAATTAATTATCAAATAGAATTCCAATATCAGATTAGTGTTAAAACGAGAGACTTTTATTCTTGTGATTAAGACAAAAAATTGGACGAGAAAGAAATGGATAAAAGGTATGAAAGAAATAGGAAAAAAACAAAGAAACAAACAAAAAAAAACAAGAACAAAAGGATGTTAAGGAATAAAAACGACAACATCAATAGTTGCAACATCCTTACCAGTAGCCAAAGGGTTGTATGTAGCAAAAAAAAAGTAAAAAAAAAAAGAAAAAAAAAAAGATAATGATAAAAAACACAGAAAAGAAAAAAAAAGAAGAAACATGATTAAAAAGAGAGAGAAAGAAAAAAAAATATAAAACATAAAAAAAACAAGAAACAAGAGAGAAAGCAAAAAAAAAAAAAATAATAAAATAAATAAATAAAATAAAACATAAAATAAAATAAAAAATAAAAAAAAACATAAAAAAGAAACAAGAAACAAGAGAGAAAGTAATAAAAAAAAAAAGATGATCATAAAAAACACAATAAAAAATAAGATACACAAACAAAGAGAAAGAGAAAACAAAAAAAAGGCAAAAAAAAAAAAAAGGATAATTACAACAATTACAATACGAAGAAGAGCAAACAAATAAAAAAGCCTCAAATTATTAGGAAATCCTGTAACACCCCCCTCCCCCCCCTCTTTTTTTTGATGTGGTGGTTAGACATCCTATTGGTAAACGGATACCAAATACATTTCAGTTATTAGTACCGAACTACATGCATACATTACTTTACCAGTCTAAAAGTGATAATGATAATTACGAAGTGATAATTACAATAATAATGATAATAATAATAAAAAAATAATAATGACAATAACAAAACAACAACAGCAATAATAATGATAATAACAATAATGGTAATAATGATAATAATAATAATAATAATTATAATAATAATAATAATAGTGATAGTGATAATAATAATAATGATAATGATAAATAATTATAATAATAATAATAATGATAATAATAATAATAATAATAATAATAATAATAATAATAATAATAAAAATAAAATAATAATAATAATAACAACAGTACCAATAATAATAATGATAAAAATAACAATAACATTAGCATTAACAATAACAACAACAGAAATAATAACAATAACAGCAATAGCAATAATAACACTAATAATAATATCATTAATAATAACAAAAATAGTTATTATATCGAGAAATGTATCATAACAGCCAACCTTTCCCCTAGTCATAATAAAAACAGTAATAACGATCGAAAACAAAAACCGTTACGATGGCAATTTCAAATAAAAACAATTTTCGAAATCGTTTTTTCATGTTACTTCCTTAAATTGAAGAAAACGTGTGATAATTAACATCTTACATGTTCTCTATATACTGTATAACCGATTTTTTTAGGTCATGTGATCAGTTACATATACGTAAAAACAATGATAGATAAATTAGGCAGTATTCATTAATTCATTCATTAGACATTAATTTTAGAATCAGTTAATGTGAATACACACACACACACACACACACACACACACACACACACACACACACACACACACACACACACACACACACACACACACACACACACACACACACACACACACACACACACACACACACACACACACACGCACACAAATATATGTAATCATACGCAAAATCATATGACGCGAACAAAATATTACAAGAAAATTGGGACGTAAATCAACCTCAATATGCCAGATTTTGGTCTCAATTTTCAATCCTCATACTAATTTCACTTAACCCAAAAAGATTTAACTTGTTTTCCCACAAAAAAGAAGAATGTGGCAACTCAACCAACAACTCAACATGAGAAACAGATTATAAATTAATTACTTCATCTATATTAAAATGAAATCCATAGAAAACAAAGAATTATCTCATAAAACATTTTTCCTTAATATAAAAGTTACCAAACACATCACTCTAATGTTTGTTTGTGTTTTATTATTATTATTAGCAACGATAGAATAATTTACACTCGTTACCCCTCCGATCGAAATATTTTTGGCGCGAACAGGACACGGTCATGCGCATTAAAACAGAAATGTGGAGCATGCATTCTATGGCATATTATGAGTATTGTATTTAAAAAGTATATTGTATTAAAAACTTACTGTATATGCGATGTATTTAAAAAGTACAAAGCAGTTTATTGTATTGTAAACGATAAACGACATAGTAAATGAGAAGAGAGAGAGAGAGAGAGAGAGAGAGAGTGAGAGAGCGAGAGAGAGAGAGAGAGAGAGAGAGAGAGAGAGAGAGAGAGAGAGAGAGAGAGAGAGAGAGAGAGAGGGGCGGGGTATAGGAGCAAATATCTTGGTGTATCGTCATGAAAAACTAAAATGCAAAATCAATTGAACATTTCGGATATCCAACATTTTTAATCATACTAGAGAATGCATTGTGATAAAATAATGATATTAGTAATAATAGAGGCATCAACAACAATATAAAACATAAATTCATATCTTAGTAAGAATAATAAACTTACACGCACAAAAACAAGTACACATATGTATTTATCTACATCTCTCTCTCTCTCTCTCTTTCTCTTTCTCTCTCTCTCTCTCTCTCTCTCTCTATATATATATATATATATATATATATATATATATATATATATCATATTCATATCTACATGTACATCTGTATCTGTCTAGCAGTCTATATCTATAACTATCTACCTACCCCGCTCTCTCTCTCTCCGTACATACTGTATGAACAAAAACATATTTTGCATGCATGTAATTATGTATGTATATATATGCATACATACATACATAAGCATCTATCTGGCTATCTCACTATATCTATATATATATGCTCACATATATGCATAAGTAACAACACATTATATATCACACATACATATATACATGCGCGCGCGTGTGTGTGTGTGAACATCTGTAAAGATGTACAAATATATATGTATATGTATATGCATATGTGTATATATGTATGTAAGTGAATATCATGTATATATGTATGTATGTATGTATGCATCTACTACATATTTATGCAATGAAGAGATACCGAGTATTAAGAAGCCAGGTAAAATAGTACGGGAGAGGAGGAGGGGGAGGAGGGGGAGGAGGGGGAGGCGGGGAGGCAAGAACCCAATCGATTCTCCTCGCAAAAGGGATCTCGCCTCCCGTGTGACCAGAGGAGCGAGGAAGGGATAAGACGCCACGAGGAGGAAAAAGAGATAAAGGGTTGCACAGGAAGGGAAAAGGGAGGGAGGAGGAAGGGGGAAGGGTGAGGAGGAGGAGAAGGAGGGAGGAGGAGGAGGGAGGGGGAGAAATATAGGGGTGTATAGTTCGAGAAGGTCCAGGCTGGGGTGGGGTGGGGGTGAGGGTGTAAAAAAAGGGTTATGTTAATCGGGCAGAAATGAGGAAACGGGCGAGAGGAAATCAGTCCTCGGGGAAGGCTGGCGAAGGAAGGCCGGTGCACTCACTCGCAATCCCTCGGTCGGCAGCGCGTGCAGCAGGAGGAGGCGATGCGATCCCCGCCGGAGTTCGCGCCGTATTGCAGCCGCCTCTTGCAACGGCCGAGCGAAGATACACCCGAGCGGTCTTCGGTCGGTTTCTAGTCCAACAATGCGGATGGCGAGATTGGAGAGGTCAGAATGTAATTGGTACCCGCAGCGCTCCTCTCTTACATGTCCTGGAGAGGAGCTGGGAGGGGGTGGGAAGGTTGGGGCGGGGTTGGGTGGGGTGCGGGAGGGAGGGACAATGGCCGATATACTATTGGATCTCCTTCGGTCGCAACATCACACCAATGACACACGTTTCGGTCTCCGGAGGCGGTCCTTATCCTCGCACTGCTTTCGTCTCCGCAACGGCCTGGACCGCGCGACAGCCTTGTAATAGATTATCCACTTCCGCCCACGTGAGGCACTGATCCGCCCAAAAGGAGCCGGGAATCTGACCTAGATTCGATAAGCATCACTCACACTTCACTCCGGCGAGGCGTCCTTCGGCGTGGTGGAGGACGAGGTCGAGCAAGTAACACTCCGAGCGGCAGCGCAGCACCGCCCTCCGACCCGCGTCACTGACCAACACACTCTGACGAAAACTCTGCCTGGCGCGCCGCTTCCCGCTGACGATCGCTCACCCGCCCTCTCGCTGGATTTCGCTCACCGCTCTCTGACACGCGGGGATGCACCGTGACGGTTTTTTTTCCCTGTGAATCATACGGTTTTTAATCGTATGACGAAGTGTCCTCTCCATTTAACCGGGCGACGAAGTGTGTCTTCGGCTCAAAGCGTCTGGGAAAAGATGCTGGAAAGCGGCGCCGACGACGAGGCCGCAGCGGGCGACGGGGATGAAAGCTCGCCCCTTTCACCAGGCGGATGGCGCTTTTTAAGCTCATGGATGTTGATTTAATATTTTCCTCGCCGGGTGCTTCTTTCCTCGTTCCGCACCGGCGCTGGCACTCGACCCGCCGAAGGAGCCCCAGGGAAATGCCCCGCTGATGAACAGAAATCGGGAAGTGAATCACTCGGGCGGCCCGACCGAGAGAAGTGAGTCACCCGTGCAACAGAGAGGCGCCTCATCGCGTGGAGAGCAGAAGCAAATAACGACAGGCCTTTGCCGCGACAGCCTTGTGTGCAGGACATGCTAACACTTAGACATGTGGCTGATCTTGCTCGTTCTACTTAGCGCTCGTTATAGCACAGAGCGAGACACCCGCATGGCTCGTCTATGATCTCTGTTTGGCGTCCGCCCCTCTGCTATGGGGACGTTTGTTTACGTTCGGAAAAGCTCGCGCTGGAGAACCCCGAGTGTGAGATGGTTTAAACTATGAAGTGTAGTGTGTCTGTGCTTTTGTTACTCACTTGTCGGAACGCAATGTATGTTGGTGTAAGGGTGGCTCGTACCTCATCCTCCAAATAGCCGCAGTCACTCACAAATTGGACATTTAGTGAGCTGCATTTGGTCGAGAAGAAGGCATTCAATTTACGACGCTAAATCGCCCCATGGCCACAGTACATCTTCATCTCTCTCTCACCCTTTTTCTCTCGCATTCTCACGAACAGTTTTCCTTCACGTTCCTGTCCTTCTTCCTCTTCTTCTTCCCCTCTCTCTTTTTTTACCTCTCTCTCCCTCACCACTTAACGCGTCGACATCCTCATCTCCTCAACACGCTCCTCCGCGGCATTCACCCCCGACAGCAGCTTCCCCAAGGTTCCTCCTCCTCCTCCTCCTCCTCCTCTCGCCGTCCATCCATCAACCTTTCCTTTCACGGCGTCCCTCGGCCACCTCTTTGTCACCATCTGCGTCACTGGCCGTTTGCGTCACCCATTTACGTTACAGTCTACATCCTCATTTCGCTGCTCTATCCCCCTGCATCGCCGTCGGTATTACAGCTCTATCCGATTACAAGGGGAATGCGCTGCGAGGTGATGTGCATGTGCATCATGTTCCGCGTATGTTGTTTTCTACCTATGTCGGGTATTTCTTGCACCGATGTCTGGTTGCATCATTAGTAGACGAAATATTTGTCCGTGTATATCATCTAATTAGATCATTCTTTACACCATTTTTTTATAGATTGCATGATATTTTCATCAGCGGAAGACAATACAATTATCTATTTTTTTATCTATTTATTATTTAACGTATTTATCTACAGAATTAATCACAAAAGTTAGACATCATCACTACAGTTCTTTGTTTATAGAAAGACAATACAATTATCTATTGTTTATCTTTATTTTTTGACATACTGATTATCTACAGAATTTACAGAAGTTACACATCATCACAACTGTTCTTTGTTTATAAAAATAACCTGCATTGCATAAAACATCCCTCAATACGTAGCAGCTTCAGAACGCCACAGTCCCACAGACGAACTACTTGGTACATCTGGAACTAGTCGGTACGTCGTGACTGTTCCATGTCTCTCGCTACACCCGCTGTCTGTCGCTACACCGTCGATTCTCTGTACCACTGGCTAGCTACACTTACTGACAATATACAGCGTCGGGGGGCTTGCCTGCATCACCCACGACCGCCAGCCATCTGTCTCGGTTAAACGGACCCATTCATGTTTTTTTTGTTTTTTTTTTTTTGAATGGGGAGGAGGTAGGGTCATTGGGGTAAGAGGATTGAAAAAGGTTGTGGCTTCCTCTCTTTATTATTCCTCCCACTTACGCGTTTTCTACTTCTTTCGATTTCTTTCTTCCTCTTTCTTTTCCATTGTTTTGCGCATTTGTTAAACCCTCTATTCATGCTATTTATCACTCCCTTCTCCCTCCTCCTCCCTCCCTCGCTCCCCTCCTCCTCCCTCCCTCCCCCTTTCTCTCTCTTCTTCAAATCCTCCCATTCACCTTTTCATCGCGACCTTCCTTAACCCCCTATTCATTACATATCCGCTTTCATCTCACACTCGCAAACCTGGCTTGTGTAACCTATCCTTCCATACCCCACAACCCCCCCCTATCCTCCCCCTCTCAATACACCGCACCCAACCCTCCCTTTCCCCTCATTGTAACCTACCCAGTACCCCTCTCCCGCCTCTCTCCTCGATATAACCCCCCTTCCCCCTACTTTCTCCCTCTCCCCTCAATTTAAACCCCCTTTTCTCTCCTTATCCCCACTCTCCCTTCACCCCCCCCCCTCAATGTATACCCTCAATCAACCCCCCATCCTTTCCCCTCGTTGAACCACACCCCTCACCTACCCCCAATCACCCCCTCTCCCTTGTCCACACCCCACTCAACCCCCCTCTCCCTTGTCCCCACCCCCTCCATCCTCACCTAACCCACCCCACACACCCCCTCCATCCCCACTCAACCCCTCATTTCCCCCTCTCCCCCTCGTCCCCACCCCCTCATCCACTCACCTAACCCCACCCTCCACACACCTCCCTCTTCCCTCGTTCCCACCCCTTCCACCTCACCCAACCCCCTTCACCTCCCCCACCCCCCCCCCCACTCTCCCCTCTCCTACCCCCCCCCCCCCCCCTCCTCCACCACGTCTGGCTCTCTCTCCCTCGTCCCCACCCCATCCCACTCACCTAACTCCACCCCACACACACCACTTCCACCTCACCCCCTCCATCCTCACACCCCCACCCCACACACACCCCTTCCACCTCACCCCCTCCATCCTCACCTACCCCCCCACCCCCCACTCTCCCCTCTCCTACTCCCCCCCTCCCTCCCCCACCACGTCTGGCTCGTCTGATGGCTGTCATCTAAACGGGATGCCACTTGTTCACAGTACAAACTGGCATGACACGACGCGGCGACCTTCTGCTTCGGAGGGTTGTGGTCGTGCCCTTGTTTTGTGTTTGTTTGTTTGTTTGTTTGCATTTGGGGGGCGGGGGGCGTGTTTGTGGTCGTGCCCTTGTTTTGTGTTTGTTTGTTTGTTTGCTTTTGGGGGGGCGGGGGGAGGGGGCGTGTTTGTGGTCGTGCCTTTGTTTTGTGTTTGTTTGTTTGCTTTTGGGGGGGCGGGGGGGCGTGTTTGTTTGTGTGGTGGGTCGATTTATTTTGATTGTTTATTTGTTTTTTGTTTTGTTAGGATTTTTTTGCTTAATCTTTGTTAGTTTATTTTTTTTGGCGCTTCTTTGTTTGTTTGTTATGTTCGTGATATTTGTTGATTTCTTTGTTTATTCTGGTTAGTTTGTTTGTTCCATGTTTTTGTTAAATCTTTGTTTGTTTATTTTTTGGCGTTTCTTTGTTTCTTTGTTTGCTTGTTATATTCGTGATATTTGTTTATTTTTGTTCATTCTGCTTGCTTTGTTTGTTCCGTTTGTTCTGTACTTTCTACATTGTTTCTTCTTTTTTGTTTGTGTTTTTTACGAGCTTGTTATTTTTTATTTCTTTATTCTGTGTCTTTGTTCTTTATCTAATGGCTAATCTGACGAAAGGACAGAAGGAGATATAGATAGATAAAGGAGATGGACAGATATAGATAAAATAAAAGAAAGAGAGATGAAGTGGAGGTAGAAAGTAATATGTAAACAGATAGATAGATAGATAACAGACGGATAAAGAAATAAATAGACAAAGAGTTTGATTGATTGATTTATAGATAAAGAGATAAAAGTAAATAAAAAGAGAGAGAAGGAAACACACAAAGACAGACAGGCGTTCAGATAAGAGAATGGATGGATAGATAAATAGGTAAATAGATAGATAGGTGAACAAACAGAACTTCTCTCTCTGTCTCTCTCTCTCTCTCTTTATCTATACATACACACAGTCAGGCACTTACATACTCATCCCCCTCCCTCTTATCAATTATCTGCCTCTATCTGTCTCTCTTTCTTTCTCTCTCTCTCCCTCACTCCCTCTCTCTCTCTCTCTCGTTTCCTATGTCGCTCTCTCTCTCGCTCTCTACCTCCTTCCGTCCCTCCCTCACTCCTCAAAAATGAAACAAAGTCAACATACAAAACGGAGAGAGAAACGAAAAACAAAAACAAAAAAGTAAAAAAAAACGGCAAATAAACGACTAGAAAATCAGAAACAAAATCAACAACAAAAGCAGAGAGAGAGAGAGAGAGAGAGAGAGAGAGAGAGAGAGAGAGAGAGAGAGAGAGAGAGAGAGAGAGAGAGAGAGAGAGAGAGAGGGAGAGAGAGAGAGAGAGAGAGAGAGAGAAGAAAGAGAAAGAGAAAGAAAGAAAGAAAGAGAAAGAAAGAAAGAGAAAGAGAAAGAGAAAGAGAAAAAGAAAGAAAGAACGAAAAAGAGAAAGAAATAAAGACCCAGAGAGAGAACACAAAAAAGACGAAAAAAAAACCCCAAGGTAGATAAATGACTCGAAAATCGGTGCTATTAATCCACGTCACAAGCAGCCAGAAGGAGGAATAACTCTTTAGATAACAGCCAATACAAACAGAGGTCGCTTGAGAAGACATCGAGGTCAACACATCGACAGAAATAAGCCGAGATAGCGTGTGTGAGGTGCAGGGAGGGGGTGAGGGGATGAGGGGGAGAGGGAGGGGGTGAGGAGAAAAGGGGGAGGGGAAAAGGGAATGGGAAGTGAGAGGGGGGAAGGGAAGAAGGAAGGAAGGGAGTAAAGGGGAAGGGAAAGGGAGGAAAGGAAGGGGAATTGGGGGGAGGGGAAGAGGGAGGGGGAAAGGGAGGGAGTAAGAAGAGGGAATGGGGAAGAGGGAAGCGAAAGGGGGAGGGAGAAAAGGGGAGGAGAAAAGAGGAGGAGAAGAAGGAATGGGAAAGGGAAGAAGGACAAAAGGGGAGGGGAAGAGGGGGGAAGGGAAAGGGAAGAAAGGGGTGAAGAGAGGGAAAGAGGAAGGGCGGAAAGGGGAGGAAAATAAGGGAAGGGAAAACGGGAGAAGAAAAAGGAAAACAAGGAAAATAGGAAAGGAAAAGAAAAGAGAAGAAGGGAAGACGGAGAGGGAAAGAAAAGAAAAGAAGGGAGGAAAAAAGTAGCGAAGTGTGTGGAGAGAAAAGAATACAAGAGGGAGGGATGTGAATAGAGGGGGAGGGGAGGGGGAGGGGGCGTCAGGCTGAAGGGAGGGAGTTTGAAGAGAAAAGAGGAGGGGGAGTAGGGGGGGGTAAGAGAAGGGAGGCGGGAGAGGGGAGGGAGAAGAGGAGGGGGTGGGGGTTAGGGGAGAGGGTGGCGACAGCTGGTCGAGTAGAGAGAGAGAGAGAGAGAGAGAGAGAGAGAGAGAGAGAGAGAGAGAGAGAGAGAGAGAGAGAGAGAGAGAGAGAGAGAGAGAGAGAGAGAGAGAGAGAGAGAGAGAGACAGAGAGAGAGAGAGAGACAGAGAGAGAGAGAGAGAAGAGAGAGAGAGCAGATAAAGATAAAGATAAAGATAAAGATAAAGATAAAGATAAAGATAAAGATAAAGATAAAGATAAAGAGAAAGAGAAAGGGAGATAAAGAGAAAGAGAAAGAGAAAGAGAAAGAAAAAGAAAAAGATGGAGGAAGAGAAAAAGAAAGAGAAAGAGAAGAGAAGAGAAAGAGAAAGAGAAAGAGAAAGGGAAAGAGAAAAATAAAAATAAAAATAAAAATAGAAAGAGAGAGAAGAGAAGAGAAGAGAAGAGAGAAAGTGAAAGATGAAGAGAGAGAGAGAGAGCAGACAGACACGGATCAACCAAAGGGGCGTCATGAGGTCAGACAGACAGACCGGCGCGCAGGGATGAGTAACGATTGATAAGAAAGAGATAAAGAGAGAGAAAAAGAAATAAAGGGAGAAGAAAATGACTAAACCTTAAGAGAGTCCGAAAAATGAACACAGTACCTCATTTTATGCGAAACTTCCACACAAACACGAACGATTCCCTACAGTCTCGGATGACCATCAACAAACCACAAAAATTGCCACCTAAACAATGATCAACATCACCAAATACAATTCTTTCGATAGCGAAGGATCTTTGCAACAATTGCCAAGAGACGATAGTGATACGATGACGCTATTGGGGAGGATGGCAGACGATTATCACAACTGGCGAAGGACGGAGCGAGAGGGCCCGTCCCGCGAGTTGTATCAGCTGTAACAGGACACGATCAGCTGTGCGCCGTGATTCTGCCGAGTCACCAACGCTGGCGAATGCGCTTGGCGTTCGTCTTTCGTTTTCGGCGAAATTACTGCTATTAGTTTTATTGTTATTTTATAATTTATTTTGTTTGTTGTTGTTGTTGTATTCGATATCATCATCGTGATTATCATTATTAGATTAAACAAAAACTATTATAATTGACATAAATAGATATATTGATAGATAAAAGAAAGGCTCAAACTATCTTAAGTAATATAGCAGAGGTTATTAATATCAGTAATAATATTATTTTTATCATCAGCATCTCTATTTACATTGTCATTTGTTATTTTTAGATTCCTCGCTGCCGTATACATAATTCATCTTTTTCCCAACGAAATCATCACATTTTTCCTACTTTTTTCATACGCATTTATCCGACCATCTCCTAGTCATTATTTTCCGTCATCTGACATCATTCTCACTACGGAAGCATCACGTTCAAAATAAGGATCGTACGTATAAAGTCTATCTCTGGCAGGGGCGGGAAAAAAAGGCGGGAAGCACCACGTGCGGAATAAGGACCTTACGTATAAAATCACTCTTTCGAGAGAACGGAATAATTAAAAGAAATAAATACATGAAAGCATCACGTTCAAAATAAGGATCGTACGTATAAAGTCTATCTCTGGCAGGGGCGGGAAAAAAAGGCGGGAAGCATCACATTCGGAATAAGGATCTTACGTATAAAATCACTCTTTCGAGAGAACGGAGTGATTAAAAGGAATGAATACATGAAAGCATCAAGTTCAAAATAAGGATCGTACGTATATAATCTATCTCTGGCAGAGACGGGGAAAAAAGGCGGGAAGCATCACGTTCGGAATAAGGATCGTACGTATAAAAATCACTCTTTCGAGAGGACGGAATAATTAAAAGGAATAGATACGTGGAAGCATTACGTTCAAAATAAGGATCGTATAAATAAAAATCACTCTCGAAAAGGCGGAATAACCATAAAGAATAAATATAAGTAAGCATCAGTTTTAAGATAAGGATCGTACGTATATAATCTATCTTTCGCAAGGACCGTTATCCTCTCGCGAGCACGTCACGGTGTCTCGGTCAAGGAGCGTTTTCCTGACTGGATTCGGATATGCGTCAAGAACGGGTGACGTCACTCCTCCCGGGTCGAGGGGCCTTGGGGAAGGACGGGAGGGATTGGGGAGGGGGGGGGGGTTAAAGGAGGCGGGGATTGCTGCCGGTGTCCTGTGTGAAAAAGATGCAGGATGGAGTGAGGGAGGGAGGGAGGGAGGGGAGGAGAAGGAGAGAGAGATAAGAGATATATTTTTAGGATAGGATCTGGTCAAATGTTATTTGTTTGCTTGTATTTTTTAAAAAATCTATCTTTCGTTTTTTGTCACATTTTCATAAGGAATAGTAATACTGATGATTACATATCGCTGATTTTATATCCCTTTGATTACATTCCCTGACTTACACAATCTAGGATACTCGTATTACTCCACACATTTTCGTCTCTAAATATCCTACAAAATCTCCTTTCCCTCTCTTCATCGGTGGATAAAGTCTTTTTAAAAAGTCATTTTCAAAACCACAGGAAATAATGCACAACAAAAAGAAAATGTGAACTAATGTATTTCAGCAGAAATTACCATAAACATCACAGGACTAAGATAACGTCTTTCAACAGAGAAAAACAGAATACATTAATTTTTTTCCTTTTTTTGTGTATATTTATATTGTAATTAAGGAAAAACAACAACAACGAGAAGTATTATTTGTAAATTCTCACGCTCTTAGCAGTGACCATGTTTATTAATATGTCCAGTGATATTCTTAAGTGTATGAACTTTTGCAGTGATTTTCTTATTCATATTAATGTATGTAGTGGTGTATTTAAGTGTATGAACTTATGCAGTGATTTAATTATTTATATTAATGTATGCAGTGATATATTTGTGTATGAACTTATACAGTGATTTCCTTACTCATATTAATGTATGTAATGATATATCTGTGTATGAACTTATGCAGTGATTTCCTTATTCATACTAATGTACGTGGTGATATATCTAAGTGTATGAACTTATGCAGTGATTTCTTCATACATATTAATGTATATAGTGATGTATTTAAGTGTATGAACTTATGCAGTGATTTCCTTACTCATATTAATCTATCTAGTGATATATTTAAGTGTATGAACTTATTCAGTGATTTCCTTACTCATACTAATGTATGTAGTATATCTAAGTGTATGAACCTATGCAGATTTCCTCTAAGTGTATTAACGCCTGCAGTGATTTCTTTGGTTGCATTAACGTGTTGTGATTATCTCGGTTGCATTAACGTTTGCAGTGATCCAGTGATATTTCTTTTGGAATCTTCACTGCTTAAATTATACACTTTTTCAGATTTATGAAGGAGTATTAGTTGATCTATTATTGCAGCTGGCTTGCATGATTTCATCGATGATTCTGTAAAAAAAAAACGTTATAATTATGTTTTTTGTTTCGATCATGTTCAGAGGAACTTAATAGTTAAACTTTCTTTTTAACTCTCCCGTTTGACATGCACAGAGACCTTGTGTGCAGACCTAAATATCTCTCTTTCTAGGAACGATACAAGGAAAAATGATCGCTATCGTCACTTACATAAATTCACCACCAAACATTTCCATCCAAAGAAGAAGAAAAAGAAGAAGAAAAACAAATAAATAAAATCCCAGCAGCAACAACACGTCCAGAGAAACAACAAAAACAAACAAACAAAAAAGGCATCGACGTCAAACATTTCCAGCCAAAGAAGAAGAAGAAAAAGAAGAAGAAAAGAAAAAAAAATAAATAAAATCCCAACAACAACAACACGTCCAAAGAAACAACAAAAAAACAAAAAACAAAAAAGGCATCAACATAACCCACCAGAAGGCCCCACCGCAGCCTGTAGCGGAGCAAGAAGCCAGCCGCCCACCGACCTGCAGACGCCAAGTGGTAGCCTGCATCTTGCCGCCGCTGGACCTCCCTCGACCTTGCCAAGCCCTGTAACAGACGAGAGCCTCAACAAGCAGCGTATTCATACAAGCTTCTCTTTAACACTTCATGTACTGAGGCGGGCGGGCGGGCGGGCAGGCGGGCGGGCAGGCGGGCGAGAGGGTGGGTGGGTTCTCGTCTTACAGCTCCGCCCGTGCCTATCCGCCGCCCATCTCTTTGGGCGTGTTAGGCATGATTTTTCTCTCTTTCTCTCTCCCTCTTTTTCGAATTGGTATCGCTTGTGTAATCATTCTGGACTGCATACATCCACGCGTAAAGTTCATGATTCCGAACCCTCTCTCTCGTGCACGTATTGTGGTAGCGATAAGGCATACATATGCATACACGCAGATGTGCATTTTTTACTCTCTCTCTCTCTCTCTGTCTGCATGTTTCTCTCTCTCTCTCTCTCTCTCTCTCTCTCTCTCTCTCTCTCTCTCTCTCTCTCTCTCTCTCTCTCTCTCTCTCTCTCTCTCTCTCTCTCTCTCTCTCTCTCTCTGCCTCCGTCTCCGTCTCTGTCCCTATCTCTCTCTCTCAGTCTCCTTCTCCGTCTCTCTCTCTCTCTCTCTCTCTCTCCCTTCTCTGTCTCTGTTTCTCTCTTTCTCCTTCTCAGTCTGTCTTTCTCTCTCTCTCTCTCTCTCTGTCTCCTTCTCCG
This sequence comes from Penaeus vannamei, assembly GCF_042767895.1. Lineage (NCBI taxonomy): Eukaryota > Metazoa > Arthropoda > Malacostraca > Decapoda > Penaeidae > Penaeus > Penaeus vannamei. Next base: position 37,147,819 of record NC_091562.1, read on the forward strand.
TCTCTCTCTCTCTCTCCTTCTCTGTCTCTGTTTCTCTCTTTCTCTTTCTCCTTCTCTGTATGTCTTTCTCTCTCTCTCTCTCTCTCTCTCTCTGTCTGTCTGTTTCTCTCTCTCTCTCTCTCTCTCTCGTTCTCTGTCTATCTGCTTGTCTGTCTGTCTCTGTTCATCGGTGTCTCTGCCTGGCTGCTTATCGCTCTCTCCCTGTCTGTATATCTATCTCGCTTATCAGTCTTCCCCCTCTCCCCTTTCCCTCTCTCTTTCATTCCCTCTCCTTCCCACCCTTCTTTACCCTCCCTTTTTTCCCCTCCACTTATTCCCCAATCGCTTATCTCCATTTGTTTATTGAAAGGAAATTCTTCTTGGTATAGGATTGCATTGTGCATTGATCATTGGCGAAGGACCTTGGCTGCCGGAGAATAAGCGCCCGTGTTGTGTTTGTTATGCGAGTTGGTTTATGCGCGTGTCCTTGTGTGTCTCTGTGTTTGTTTGTTTGTTTGTGTGCGTGTGTGTTTGTGTGCGTGTTTGTTTGTGTGCGTGTTAGTGTGTGTGTTAGTGTGTTTGTTTGTATGTGTGTGTGTGTGTTTGTTTGTGTGCGTGTTAGTGTGTGTGTGTGTTTGTTTGTGTGTTTGTTAGTGTGATTGTTTGTATGTATGTGTCAATGTTTGTTTGTTTGTGTGTTAGTGTTTGTTTGTCTGTCTGTGTGTGTTAGTGTTTGTTTGATTGTCTGTGTCTATGTATGTGTGTGCGTGTGTGTGCATGTGTGTATGTGTGTGCGTGTGCGTGTGTGTGTGAATGAGTAAGAGGAGAGACTTATGTGTTGAATATCTGCTTGAGAGTGTGAGTCCGCCTGCTTGTGTATATATACATGACTGCATGGGCGTGTGCGTTTATATACGTTTGTCCCCGTGTTTATGTGTACATGTAAGCATAATGCGAGTTGGGCAAATAAGCGAACTGATAGTACATTAGTCATTTCGTTCATTCACTAAATACTAGACTGTGATGAATGCAATAAATATGCCAAGCTGATTATCTACATTACTGAAGCAGATGTCCAAGCACGTTTGAGGCTGACTGTCAAATAGCTGTGCATGTTGCATTGGGCATTACGACGATCATGTAAGCAAATACGATTGTATATGAGTGGACATGTACATGCGTGCGCGTGTGTGTATGTATATTTGTGTATGTGTGCGCGTGTGCATGTACCTTTGTGTATTTGTGTGCGTGTGTATGTACATTTGTGTATGTGTGCGCGTGTGCATGGACGTACATGCGTGTAGATGTGTATTTATGCACGTGTATGCACATATAAATGTATGTGCATGTATGTAGATGTGCACTTATGCACGTGTATGCCTATATACGCGTCATGAACCAGCACACGAACGCGTATTAGACTAGTGCTTGTATACGAATAAGAACGCACACACGCACAGAAATGTTTATACGAAGGAGGGAAGTGAGGTTAAGAGACGTTAGTGTACACCGTTTATTTAAACAAGGGACCCCGGCCATTAGGGGGTGAAACGGAGTCACTATTTCCTGCGAGTGACTGCGGTTCCCGAATGCTGGCGAGAGGGTGATTGCGGGTAGTTGGTCGTGGACGTTCTTAATTATGTTGAAAGTGGTCGGGTAAGGGTAAGGATAAGTGGACGGGGAGTCTGTAAGGCTTTATAAACCGGGGGAGGGAAGAGGGGGGATGGGGAGAGGAGAGAAGGGAGATGGGGAGAAAGGGATGGAAAGGGAAGGGAGTTGAAAGGGATGGAGAAAGAAAGGAGATGAAAGGGATGGAGAAAGAAGGGAGATGAAAGGGATGGAGAAAGAAGGGATATGAAAGGGATGGAGAAAGAAGGGAAGAGGGGGGAATGAGGAGAGGATAGAAGGGAGATGGGAAGAAAGGGATGGAGATAGAAGGAGACAAATAGTGAGACTAAGGATGAGAGAGATATATATAGAGAGACAGATAGAGATAAATAGATACATATGTACACACACACACACACACGCACACGCTCACACACACACACGTATATATGCATGTATGTATATATACAATGACAATGATAATTACCCCATATATATATGCATGTATGTATATATGCAATGACAAAATCAAATGAAAATCAACCCAAAACCCGAATAAAACCACCCTCAAAAAATCGAAGAAATAAAACAAGCAAAATTCTACCACAACCCAGCCATCCACTATGGAAAGCAGGGTCACTATACCACCTCCTCCTTGAGCTCATTAACAGAGGAAATTCCTGGCAAGAGAGGTCACAGATGAGGTCGAATTAAACAAGGGAATTGTGTCTTTAGGGAAGGAACAGAGAGCCTATGGTGTCGACTTGAGTTCTTGAGTGTGGCTTGATTTCCTTTTGGCGTGTGTCAGGGTCTTCCACTTCTCCTTTTTCTTCTTATTGTTATTATTCTTCCTCTTCTTTTCTAGGTCTTATTTTTCTTCTTCTTCTTTATCATTGTCACTGATATCATTACTATTATTACCATTGCATTAATATTATCGATGATGATAATAGTGATAATGATGATGGCAATATTAATGATAATAGTGATAATGATAATGGTAATAATAATGATGATAGTGATAATGATAATGGTAATAATAATGATAATAGTGATAATGATAATGGTAATAATAATGGTAATAGTGATAATCATAATGGCAATAATAATGATAATAGTGATAATGATAATGGTAATGATAATGAAAATAAGGATGATAACAAGGATGCTGTTTTTGTATTATTATCATTATTACACATACCATTACAATTACTATCATAATAACATTCATAATTCCAAAAGAAAAAGATATAAGATGGACTTAGCATCTCGATCCACAGCATAAAGACAAGTATTCGAATCAGCGACTATCCTCAGAGGTGCAAAAAGGGTCAAGGAAGACAAACCTTGATGGCATTCTTTTTAAAAACAGGCTTTGAACAGTTGCCATGTTGAAGAGATTGCAATTCTCAGGCCTGGTGGTAGCGTGTTGCACGACCCGAGGCTGCGTCAAGTTTCACCTCATGCGGGTAACCCTTTTAGGAGAAATAGGCTGGGCAGTGAATTTCAGTTTTCAATTCAAGTTTAATACCGTCTATGTTTATGTATATATCAGGGTTTTGGAGAAGGTTGTCGAGGTAGATTTAATAGATTTAGATATTTGATAGATTTAGGTATATGTAGATAAGAGAGAAAAACAGGAGAAGCTACTGATTTTGAGTATGTATATCTGATATAATAAGCATAATTTTTTGCGTGTTGTAAACAAATGCAAAATATTCTACGGAACAGAACACAAAAGATTAATCATCTCTGAAATGATAACCTTTCTTATATATTTTCCATTCGATTTATTAGACCCTTTATACTTAGTGTAACCGTAGGAGCTGCAACATGGCACCATTGATCAGATAGTGAATACAGTGAATACACATTTTGCACCTTCAAATTTGGCGACATTCAAATTTCGCGGGCTTTAAGAAGTCAAGGAACAGAACGATCCAATCTTATTTTGAGATCATTGGTTATTAATATCATTATCGTTCATTATCATCATTCTTTGCCATCATCATCACCACCATCATCATCATTATCATTATCATCATCACCATCAACATCATCACCATTATCATCATCACCATCATCATTATTATCACTATCATTATTATGGTTATGATTATGATTATCAATGCCATTATTGTGGTAATTATTATTGTTATTGTACTTACCATCATTACCATAGATGATGATGATACTGATGATAATTATGAAGATAATGATAATGATAAAGATAATGACCATAGTAGTAACAATAATAACAATAAAAATGATAACATCCGTAGTTCTGATGATGATAATACTTGATAATGACGATAACAAATAGATAAATAGATAGAAAATGATGATAATGATAATCGCAATAATGATAATAATCATCACAATAATGATGATAATAATAATGATAATAAGAAAAATAATTGTAACTACAATAACAATGACAATGATAATGATAATGATAATAATAATAGCAATGAAAATAATAACAATGATGATAATAACAACAACAATAATGATCACAATTATGATATTAATAGTAATAATGGTAATAAGGATGGTAAAGATAATGATAACAATAATGATACTACTACTACTACAACCACTACCACCACCCTACTATCACTATTACTAGTGCTACTACGACTGCTACCAGTACTACTACTACCAATGATAATGGTGATGCTATTGATAATAATGATGATAATGATGATAACAATAATGATAATAACGATTATAATAGCTATGATAATCATAAAAATAATGATGATAATGATGATGAAGATGATGATGATAATGATAATATTAATAATGAAAATAATAATAACGAAAATAATGCCAATGATGATGATAACAAGTCGAAAGAGGGAGTGAAAGGAGAAAGAGAAAGGGGAGGAAGAGAGAGAGAAAGGGTGACGGACCTTCAGTCTACAAAAAAAGGAGAAAAATGGAAAGGAGGGGAAGGAGGAGGGAAGGGAGGGAGGAGAGAGGCGGAGGAGATAAGAAAGTAGGAGGGAGGAAGAGGAAGGAGGCACACATACCATTACGGTGACTCGGAAACGAAGCCAGTTATGGGCAGTGAAACGAGGCAGTGGCGCGTAGGGGGGTAGGGGGGGTAGGTAAACGGTGCTTCTCCGGTGAAGGTGAACGCGGCAAAGCTCGGAAATACGGACAAAGGAAAGCACCTGGATGGATTTAACGATGGGGAGGACATTCTGAGAAGGCAAAG
>NC_091562.1:37162628-37167628 GCF_042767895.1 Penaeus vannamei
GTCTGTCTGTCTCCCTCTCTTCTCTGTCTATATGTCGCCGTCTGTCTGCCTGTCTCTCTCTCTCTGTCTCTGTCTCTCTTTCTGTCTCTCTGTCTGTCTGTCTGTCTCTCTCTCTCTCTCTCTCTCTCTCTCTCTCTCTCTCTCTCTCTCTCTCTCTCTCTCTCTCTCTCTCTTTCTCTCTGTCTCCTGTTCTGCAATTCTCTTTCCTGTTTAACGTGTATCTGCCTGTATTTATTTCTTATCTAATCTAAAATAAAAATCAAATCTCTCTCTTTACCTCCCTATCCATCTATCTTCTTATCTATCCATCAATCTAAATCTCTCTCGATCCACCCATCTATCTATCTATCCATCTATCTATCTGTCTGTTTGTCTGTCACTCCCCCATCTTCTCCCTTTCTCTCCCTCTCTTCAACATCTCTATCTATCAGCTTCATTCCCGCCTCAGAGAGTATATCAACAACTAGAATATACTGAAGGATATAACCAATAATTCGTCTTATCTGCTAACTCCTTTTTATATGCATATATCTTTTCATTTTTTGTTTTTATTTATCTATTTATTTTTATTTTTCATTTCTATTCTATTTTTTTCTATTTATCTATTTTTATTTTTTGAATTTTTATTCTATTTACTTATTGTAACGTTTTAATTTTCATTCTATTTATTTATTTTATTCTATTTATCTATTTTTATATTTTATTTTATTCTATCTATTTTTCTTTATATTTTATTTTTATTCTATTTATTTATTTTTATCTTATATTTTTCTGGTTCTTGTTAGCTGAACCTCTTCCATCAGCATACACGATGAGGTGTTGAAAATCGTACACTTGTTGTTATTGATCGATATAATAATGTATTCATGCTAATACAAAATAAAATATACATCTAGTGTGTAGATATACTTTCTAGGTGTTTATTTTCTCTCTGATATCGTTTTTGCATGTTTACGATGTATATAAAAGCCATATTCATATATATATATATATATATATATATATATATATATATATATATATATATATATATATATCATTAATAATGAGAACGTTTATAAAAGCCATATTCATATATATATATATATATATATATATTTATTAACAATCAGAACGTTTATAAAAGCCATATTCATATATATATATATATATATATATATATATATATATATATATATATATATATTTATTTATTTATTAACAATGAGAACGTTTATAAAAGCCATATTCATATATATATATATGTATATATATATATATATATATATATATATATATATATATATATATATATATATATATATATATATATATATATATTTATTTTATTTACATTAACACAATGAGAACGTTTATAAAAGCCATATTCATATATATATATATATATATATATATATATATATATATATATATATATATATATATATATATATATATACATAAACAATGAGAACGTTTATAAAAGCCATATGCATATATATATATATATATATATATATATATATATATATATATATATATATATATATTTATTAACAATGAGAACGTTTATAAAAGCCATATTCATATGTATATATATATATATATATATATATATATATATATATATATATATATATATATATATATTCATCAACAATGAGAACGTTTATAAAAGCCATATTCATATATATATATTAGTTATGAGAACGTACTAATGAGAACGTTTGATTTCCTGTTTGGCTTTTTCTTAGAATCAAACACGCCTTTAACAGCACTGTGAGTATTTGAGACAAAGAAGAAATATTGTTTGAAACGTTCTAGATATGAAATAATTAGAAACGGAAAAAAATATGTTCAGAAGCAAACACGTGTACAAACATACGTACAAACACGTGAATGTCTCCTTATACACACATTCAGAACTGACATTTAAAACGTACAGAAATACACATAAGCAGCACACAGACTCAAACAAGGACATACACACAGAAACAAATAAAAGCATACACACATACAAACACAAACACATACAGAAGCAAATAGACAAACACACACACACAAATAAAACGCAAACACACAAATCACACAAAAATACATCCTTACCCCCCACACGAAATAATCCCCCCTCCCCCCCCTTTAAGACGCACACAGACATATCCCAAACCCTACCCTCACACCCTCCTACCCCGCTACCCACCCCTAACCAACCCACCTTCTCCCTACTCCGCTACCCCACCCCAAACCAACTCCCCTTCCCCCCACCCCTTCCAGCCCCAAGCCAACCCCACACCCCTGCCAACCTCCCAACCCCTCCCCCCACCCCTCCACACTCCCCAAGCCAACCTGCCGCACCTCCCACCCTCTAAAACCAACCCCCGCTTCCCCACCCCTTCCCTCTACCTCACACCCCAACCAATCCCACTCCATACCCCCACGCCACCCCAACCAACCAACCACCCCGGAACGACCCAACCACTCCTCCCCCTCGCGCCCCCCGATACCCCCCCCCCCGCCCCCCCCGCCTTGCAACCGCCGGGGCACCGTTGCAAACCTCGCCAGGAGCCAAGAATGCTGATGGCAGGAGACGGCGCCCGCGAACTCTCACGCCCCGGGACGCACGGGCGGCGACAGAGACATCCTGGAGCGAGCAGAGGACTTATTGGCTTCAACAGAGTCATTTTCTGTTCGTGGGGACCAAGTGGATGATAGCCAGAGAGGAGGAGGGGCGGGCGAGAGGTGGTGAGAGGGAGGAGAGTGGGGAGGAGAGTTGGGGAGGGAGGAGATAAAGAGGGTGGGGAGAGGGGGAGGTGGAGAGGGAAAGGTGAGTGAGGAGGAGGAGATGGGGAGGAGATAAGGAGGGGGTGGTGAGGGAGAGGAGGTGGGGAGAGGGAGGAGAGTGGGGAGGAGGAGTGCCAGGGGAGAGAGTGGTGGTGAAGGAAAATTAGAGGGAGGAGAGTGGGGGAGGAGGATGAAGAGGGTGGTGAGAGAGGAGGGAGAGATAAAGAGGAGAGGTGGTGAGAGGGTAATTGAGAGAGGGAGCAGAGTGGGGAGAGGGGAAGGCTAGAGTGGGGGGAGGAGAGAGAGGGGTGGTGAGAGAGGGGAGGAGAGAGAGAGGGGGAGGTGGAGAGAGTGGTGGTGAGAGAAGGGAGGAAGATAAAGAGGGGTGGTGAGAGGGGAAGGGAAGGAGAAGGGAGGGGAGGTGAGAGGGAAGGTAAGAAAAGAGGGAAGAGAGTGGGGAAGGAGAGCGAGAGGGGAGGTGAGAGGGGAGGTGGAGAGAGGGGTGGTGACAGAGGGAGAAGAGTGGGGGAGGAGATAAAGAGGGGTGGTGAGAGAGAGAGGAGGAGAGAGAGAGAGACGAGAACAGACAAAAAAAGAAAAGAAAAAACAGAGGGAAAGAAAGCAACGAAGAAACTCATAAGAACCCCCCTCCCCCCCTCAAAAAAAAAAAAAAAAAAGAAAAAGAAAAAAACCAAAAGCAAGCAAAACAGAGCAGAAAACACACGACACCAAGTCACACAGGATGCTTGGCTGCGCTTGTGAAACCTTAAGAAAACGTTTGAAAATTGGCCTTTGCGTGCTGACGTCATGATTATTTGGCAGCTGAGGATGGGGGAGAGGAGGAGAGGAGAGGGAGGGGAGGAGGGGGAGGAGGGGAGGAAGGAGGAGGAGGGGAAAGAGGAAGGAGGGGAGGAGAGAGAAAGAGGAAGAGGGAAGAGAGAGAGGAGGGAAGAGGGAGGAGAGAGGGAGAGAGGGAGGAAGGAAGGAGGGGGAGGGAGGGGTGAGGGAGAGAGGAGGGAGGAGGAAAGGGAGGTGGAGGGAAGAGGGAAGATTAAGAAGGGAGGAGGAGGAAGGAGAGGAAGAGAGGAGAGGAGGGAGAGGAGGAGGAGAGAGGGGAATGGTAAAGGGAGAGAGGGAGAGGGAGAAGGAAAGGGAAAGGGATGGTAAAAAGAGGAGAGAGGAAGGGAGGAGGGGAGAGAGGAGAGGGAGGAGGATGGACGGGAGGGGAGGAGGAGGGGGTGAAGGAGGAGCAGGGGGTGAAAGAGGCGCGAGAGGGAGGAAGGAGAGGGAGAGAGGAGGGAGGGAGCACGGAAAGAGGAAGTATACTGTCTCGTCAGAATGTCACAGCAAAACACTTGTTGATTCTGTGCATTTTTGTGTGCACTTGTGGATTGGCTTCATTTAGAGGGCTTTTGTGAGTGTGTTTGTTCTGCAGTTTGTGTGTGCGTGAGTTTTGTGCATGTGTTTGTTTGTTTTAGAGTTTCTGTGTGCGTTTTTTGTGTATGTGTTTGTTTGTTTTGGAGTTTGTGTAGGCGTGTTTTTTTTGTTTGTGTATGTGTCTGTTTGTGAAGAAGTTTGTTTGCATGTGTTTGTGCACTTGTGTGTGTGTGTGTGTGTGTATGTGTGTTTATGTGTGTGTGTGTGTTTGTGTGAATATATGTACAAATTTGTGTATTTGTCTGTATGCGTGTTGCATTCATCTCTGTGTGTATATGTGTTTTTGTCTGCGTGTAAGTGTATATGCGTGTGTGTGGATATATGCTGATATACTCGCCTGTTTTATGTGCTTTTTAGCCTTTCTAGTATGCTGCCTTACATATAATATACTCCCATCTTTGTAAACATGTTTGAACACCAAAGGATAGGTCTTTGTTCTCGAATCACAAGAAGATGGTGAAGAAAAGGGAGAACAAAGAAGAAGAAAGGAGGAGAAGAAGAAGAAGAAAGAAAAACAAGAAAAAAATAAGAAGAGAGAAAAAGAAGAAAAGAATAAGGAAGAAGAAGAAATAATGATAATGATATTGACAATAATGATAACGATAACAACAATCATAATGATAGAAATAATAGTAATAATAAATAATAGTAGCAACAATGATGGTAATAATGATGATAATGATAATAGTAATAATGATAACAGCAATGATAATAATGATAACGATAACGATAACACTAATAATAATAATAATAAGAAAAAGGAAGAAAGAAAAAGAAGAAGCAAAGGAAGAAAAAAGAAGAAG
>NC_091562.1:37211240-37216240 GCF_042767895.1 Penaeus vannamei
ATTGTAATATAGCTTTATTTTTGCTTTTATATATATATATATATATATATATATATATATATATATATATATATATATATATATATATATATATATGTATTTATATATATATACTTTTTATGATGTGTAGGTCAATTTTAGCTTTGAAATATATTAAGTCTTATTGGTGAAAGCAATAGACATAGTCTAGGTAAAAAAAAGTGGGCCAGCTATGAAAATTGGACTCCCTATAAGCCCTGTTGGTAATGCTAGGCCAAGAAATTCATGTTATTAAAGTGAAAGCTATTGGAAACTGGAATAGAATGTGTCCAAGAAGTTATATTTTCTCTTCTGTGGCAGTAGATAACAATATATATTGATAAAGTGAATTATTCAACACCACTCCTTATTGCCAAAGAAAGTTATCTATAGATATCACTTCCCTGAATTTGTAATCAAGGAAGTGATTTCAAACCATGGATTCTCATTATTATTTTCTATATCATTTATTCCTTTTCATAATATATTGCTTCTGGGAATACTATACATCCAAATCTGTGTATTTAAGTATAATGTCACCTCTTTGCATTTACATGTGTTTTGTTACCTGCGTACATTACCAGATTATTACTGTTATTTTTCAGGACAAACACAAACAACTCGGAGCTTGGTGACCGTCCAGGTGTTCTAAAGAAACGCTTGGGTCTACATCATCATTCCTTGGTTGATAAGACACAGTGCTTTAGCAGTAATGAAAGTTTAGGAGCTCCAATACCAAGTAAGTATGAAATCAAGGGCTGTGTATCGGTATCATTCAACCGTTTTCATGTTTTTTTCTTTTTTATTGTTGTAATTATTGTTTTTTTTTCTTCTTCTTCTTTTTATTCTTTTTTAGCATATTCAGGAAATGTATGTGATGCCAGAGACCTTGTTTACTGTAATGGCATCATGAATTGTTGTTTTATATTCTTGTATGGGTATTAGTAATCTTTCAAGGTAATGAAGCATCTTTTGACACTTTTCAGGTATTGGAGGAGGAAGAACCAGAAAGTTATCCAGCAGTGTGTCGGATACATCAGGGCCTCCCAGTAAAGAGGTCAAATTTATGAAGACAGGACATGATCTGCAAGTCCGAGATGAGCGAGTAGTTTTGATATCATCCCACAAGATACCTTTCCACATCTTTTCCTCACTACCATACAACAAATCTAAGCTGGGAGGGTGAGTCGCCGTAATTTTTTGTCAGAATTCTACTGAGAATGTGAATGAATGTACAAATGAATGAATGAATCATAGTGGGAATGTCATGAATGTGTGTTCACTGGAGTCTGTAGATGAGGTTTGGTCTGGTCCATGTTATGGCATGTCTGTAATATGTATGTCATGTTTGCGTATTCTTGTATAGATGATATGCTTTCTTTCAGACGAAATGACCATCATGGAAGAGGTGAAAGTGGTAGGCGACGTCATCCATCGGGGAACCGACCCCTCTCCACTATCAGTGACAGCGTAGATCCTGCTTATATTCTGGGATTAGATCGTTCTGATGAAGTTGGGGTAAGAAGAAAAAAAAGTTTTGTACATATATCTAAAGTAGTTTTATTCATGCTTGGCACTTTCTCTTCTTTCCTGTAATTGTTTTTCTTCCAGTACAGGTAATTAAGATGTCTTACTTGGATTGCTGCATTGCTATATAATCAGAAGATATGAAGATTAAGTAAAATGTGACATGGAAACTTTAGTGATATGTTTAAAGATATTGTTGTGCTAATATGGCAAAATAATGTTTTCCTTCTTCTTTTCCCCACATTTTATTGGGTTGGACAGTTTAGAAGGTGATGACGTAACTTTCAAACATCTTTTTTGGAAATTACACAAAATGTACAGTATAACATATTTGATATAGGTAAATGTTGAAAAAACTGGTTAGAGGCAGGATAGACATTTAATATGCATATAGAAAATTTATAACTGATGCTTTATTGAGGAATTATTGCTTGATATAGCAAAATATCTGAAATGGTTTTGTTCTATTAAGATGGATTAGAGGCATGATGGAAACTTCATATAGATACTGAAAAGTATATCCATTATGACCACATTGTCTCACAAGGAATCATTGCTTCTTTTCTCACTTCAATAACATTTAACACTTTTCTTGTTGATGTTACTACAGAATGAGGGGCAGTAAATCATATTGTTTGATTTATAATTCATTGCATGATATTTTTACATACTCCTACACCTCTATTTAATTTGTTTTGTCCTGATTATTTTTTATTTCTGATATGATTGCATTCCCACTTTGTTTAGTCTTTGGGTATTTTTTTTTTTTTTTTTACTTCTTTCTGGCACTTCTAAGTTAATAAGTGGGTAAGAGATCAGGGAAAATATAAGAGAGTCCTACATATTAAGCTTGTAAAAGAGTTTAAGAGATATTTATATCATAGGCAATACTATCTCTGATAAAAAGGTGCTCACAGGGATTCTGATTTTTTTTTTCTTTTCTTTTTGTAGTGACTTATCTAGTGAGTAATACTAAGGAAGTGATGTTTTACATAGATATCAGAAGATTAGAGATTAGAAATTAAGATTGTAAGGCTGATTATCAGATTTTACATCTTGATATGATAACTATTGTGCTAAGCAAGGTTGCATAATTTGTTTTCCTTTGTGATTCGGTATCCATTTTTATGATTTTTTAGTTTGTACACTTATGAGTTTCATCAAGAAAGACTTGATTATCCCTGTTTCTCAACAGGAGGTGTCATACAGTGAACTTCTGGTTCCATCTCGGAGTTTCTTCTGCAAGCCTCGACGTCAGCAGTCAGAGCACATAGAACTTGGTGACCCAACGGAGCGCTGCATGCATCCAGGAGTTGCTAGGTGTTTTAGCTATGAACCAGCAACACATAAGGCCACTGCACATTATATTCCACACTCACCTCATGGACATTATGACAAAGGTACAGTGGGAATGTCTTTATATATTTTTTTTCTAAGGATCTGAGGTCTGTGCTTGCACTGTTTTTGAGTGTAGTTTGGTTAACCTATTTCAGTAACCAAGTGTAGTTTACAAGTAATTTGCCAGTTTGGATGGTATTTCAGAAGTCTTTGAATGAGTCAGTCACAGTGGTTTGTTATTGATATTATTTAAGATTATTATTTAGCTGAAGTGATAAGCAAAAGTAGATTATTGACAGTTAATGATATGAAAAGTCAACATATGTTCTCAGTAAGTATGACTTTAGTTATGTGAATAGTTCTCAACAGATGCTGCTTCAAAATTAGTGGGAAAAGATATGTATAGGCTTCGAGTCTGTGGCTAACACAGTCTTATTCATTAAGACTCTGTTTGATAAATTAACTCCTTGTCTTTACAAAGAGTGAATTAGTTAGTTGAATAATGTTGACCTTTGTTTTTTGACACTGTGACAGAGGTCATAGACTTAATATCTCTTGCAGTATACAGGAAGAGGTATGTTGTTAGCTTTGTGTTATAATCCTTCCCTTGACCATAGGTACAGCAGAATCCATTAAACATGTCAGTATCACAGTTGGGTCAAAGTATATGGAATGTTTATTGCTAATCATATTTTGACTTTCAGTTAACTGGAAAGAAATGTAAATGAAGTGATGAAGAGATTTCTGCTGTATCTTCCCATATTGAAATGAACTGATATTTAATTTTTAGAGAATAACTGTGTTACTGCCATAAATCAAGGTTATGATTTAGAGTACTGCAGCTATATGCTTCGTTTTTTTATAATTTGCAGTCTAGGTTTTCTTTTAGTCAATTAATTTTAAAATTTGGCTCTTTTTTTATTTTGACTAGACAAGCTGCAATGGCTTCTTTTTAGCCTGCTTTATAAGATTGCAATACAGCCAGGATATGGCATCTGCCCTGTTATTCTCGAAATATTAATTGTTGTAGGAGAACCTGACTAGCCAAGTACTAACTGTTACAGGTGTGGTGTCTGGCTCTTCTACCATGGCCGGCTCTTTGACCTTGTTGAGAGCATTAGAGACGGGTGAACACATGAGTAGAAAGGGTACCAAAAGTTGTTGGTTTTTGAACTGAATGTCTTATGTGGAGAGTTCCTGTGCTTGTAAATCTCACATCCTTCTCTCATTTATGCTTCTCTGTCCCCACCGTACTGAGGACTATACTAAGGACTACTCCTTCCTAACATGATTTAGTTCTGACCTGTGGCCTCATCGGGAACTCTTGAACACTTAGCTGACTGGATTGCTAATGCTCACGGCTTCTAAGGTGGACTTTGCATGGAGTATCATATAACACTGTAAACCTAAAGCATTGGATGGATATTTCACACTTTTCACTTTTTTCTCTTGAGTCTGTTATATGTTTCAAGATTTTTTTTTTTCTATGGTTATTGGAAAGTTCTTGGAGTTACTTGGATGTTTTATTTTGTGTTTTCAATAGTGTGTTTTCCTTTTTTTTTTCATGTTTCTTTTTTTTTCGTGTAAACTGCATCTAATGTAAAGTAAAGCATTTTTAATTCATAGAAATGGACTTCCAAAGTGTTACATTTTGATGCAATTATATGTTTATATTCTATCTCTAAACATTAGTGGATTTGTATGATTCTACAGGAAAATTTACACACACACACACACACACACACACACACACACACACACACACACACACACACACACACACACACACACACACACACACACACACACACACACATATATATATCTATACACACACATATATCTATACACACACACACACACACACACCTACACACACACACATATACACACACACACATCTATACACACACACACATGTACACACACATATACACACACACACATATATATATACACACAGATATATATACACAAGCACATACATGCATGCATACATACGTACATACATACATACATACATACATACATACATACATACATACATACATACATACATACATACATACATACATACATACAATACTCACACACATGCATATATACATACACATACA
>NC_091562.1:37221240-37228740 GCF_042767895.1 Penaeus vannamei
ATTAATAATATTTTTATTTATTTATTTGTTATTTGTATTTTTTATTTTTTTTATTTATTTGTTATTAGTTATTATTATTACTATTATTAGGCCATGTAATTAAAGTATTGAGGTTTCAGTTATTTACTAAAAGAAATGGGGTTTGTGGTTTTTACTTCTCTGCTGGGAAGAAATTTGGTAAAATTGTATTATTTTCACTTATCACTGTAATTATATTTATTATTGTAAATATATTATATTCTATTACTCAGTAGCCAATGGCATAATCATTCATCTGCTCTTATTCTCTCTCCAGAAAACGGAGAGCACCTTCAGGCTGAACCGACGTGACCTCACCCAGTGGGAATTTGCAGCTCTCGTGGCCCTTGAATTTGGGCTCCACCTCCCTACTTGGCATGTGAATCCACACTATCAACGGCTGCTGTTTGAGTCTTGACGAAAACACCGTGACGTCAACTATTCGTATACTTTGTGATGATCTGCTAGAAAGTGTCGTACCATTAGCGGGTGGTGGAAAAACTATGGCTGGGCTTTGTATAGCACTCGAAGGTATATAGTTTTTGGGATTTGTTCGCTCCTGTTGTTTCCTTCTTCTTTTCCTTTAATTCGAGTGTATGCTGATTAATGGTAGAGGAGATTAATTTGTTTTTATGTTGATAATAATATGATTTATCCTTGCTGTTATTATTATTATTATTATTTTCTGATTAGCTTATAATTATTTTTATAGATATTACATTATTTCTTATATCATTATACTTGTTATCCTCATTTTGAACAATTTCTTGTATTTCTTTCCTGTTATTATATAATTATTATCACCATCAGCATTTGTATCAATTATTTGTGTTATTCTATTTATTCTTAAGGAAGACTTGAAAGTAAAATTACACAGTTTTAATCCAACATGAAAAACATGCATGTGCGTTGGAAGCATTTTGTTCACCATATGCTTAGGCAATGTAAGTCTAATATTCAGATTAATTAGAGTGTGGGACAATTGTCCTTTGATTTATATGCATGCAGTTTCTAGCTGCTATTAATTTACTGGAAAAATTTTAAATGCAATACTAGAAGCCATTTTTACAAGCTCAGTTTTACTGCTTGCCAATGAAGCCACATTGATCTCTTCAAGGGATAATCATTTAAGAAAATATATTTAAAGGCATTTAGCATTAGTTTGCCTGATATCCACCAAGACATGGTCTATTGATGAGTGTAATGGTAGTGAAGATAATTTTCATCCCTTGCAATTATAGTATTTACATTCCTAAATGTGCAGGTCAGATTTTGTGCTGTCAATCTCATGTTACCATTATGTATAGCCAGTAAAACTTAACAATCAAAAGATTTACAATCTGTGTTGTTGATAGGAAGACTTCTCACCGAATGTAGCAAACAATCACAATTTCAGCAGCGGGGTTATTCTGAGCATGTTTAAGGGGGGGATGTGTTGAGGCGCTTTCTTATGCTTTTCCATGTGGAGATGTTCTATCTTCTGCTGGAAAGTGGGGTTGGTATGAGGCTTAAAGTTTACAGCTATTGAATAATACATTTAAGGATATTTTTGTATTATGGCTGTTTAACCAGCTGTGTTGTGTTTTGGATTAAGATTTTGCTGTGATTATAATACAAGTAGATCTGCTGGTAAGATGTAATTATATTTTTTGAAGATTGAATTCTTTAGCCAGCACTATATAGCTCAGAAGAGCTTCAAATAAATTAGATTGGATATATATATATTTTCAAGGGATGTAAACTTAATTTTACCAATGGTGTCAGGCAGGGCCTTCAAGCAGCAGAAATAGGATTTGGATAGTAAAAATTTGATGCACTTTATAAGTGTATATTATAGATATTCTTTGAAAGTCCATGTCTGCTGTGCTGCTAGGTACGAGGGCTTTTTAATTAACTGTAAAAAGATATTTTTGAAAAAATGTATATAGGTTTCTCCACAGGTGTAAATGAAAGATATTTTCAGTTGTCAGTGTTGCCTGTTCAGGAAAATGGAATCTGTAAAATGAAACATGAAATGTTCTATCTTCTTGATTTCAAACATGATAATTGAACTTGAACATCACATGAAGGTTGTCTATGTATAATTTGGAAGAATCTTTGCAGTCGTTGAATAATGGGTTTGGTCTTTCCAGTATGGTATGTTGATTTGGATGAATTAGCTTTTCTGTCTAACTTTGTGTAAAAATATGATAGTTCTATTTTGTATCACTGCATTGGTATTTATTAATTATTTTTTTTATTATTTCTTATTGAATGCAAGAACACATTTCTTGAATAGATTTCATTTGGAAGCTTCTCATCATGAAAATTTTAAGTTATCTCATTCACTGTATTCTGTCTTTGTATTTATCTGCATTAATATGCAGTCATACGTGAGTGAGTGACGTTAACTGAATATTTGTCATTTTCTCTTTGAGAGGAATGCTAAGTATTGTGTAATGAACTGCTTGTAACTTTGTTTTTAACTGTATGAACAGAATGGAATATGATATGTATATGTATATTCATGCATTGAGTTTTTATTGCACTGCTGTATTTATTATTCTGTATTTTTTGTCATATATATAATATAAAGATATATTAGAATTAATAGTTGTGTACAACTCACAGCTTTTTTCCTCAATATTTTATACTTCTTGTCTATGTCAGGACCTTGCATTTATGAAAGTTGTACCTAACAAATAGTACAACTTGGGATGACGATTTTCCTTTCGACAAAATATCATTCTGCTTGTTATTTTTATTGAGCAGGTTTATGCATTGAAATGTACAAGGTAACAAAAAGTGTCAGTATGTTAAAAATGCTACAATGTTCATTTTGCATTTTGTCAAGCTGCCGTAGTAGTCATTTGGTAATCATTTTTTGGTCACTTTCATTACTGCTTGAGCTACAGATTAAAATAGGTAGTATAAGAAAATAGATAGATAAAAGCAAGCCACACTTTCATTTCTTTAGATATGTGCACAGAAATATAGCTGTTTTATTGAAGGCAGGTTGGAGGCCATAGAAGTTGTTTCTCAAGCAATATAAGCACATTGCACTGCCAGTTGCATTATTGATATATTTTTTTGTGTTGTATCATTATGGCTGACGACTCCTCTTCAAGAAAACAGGTTATTTCACTCTAAATCTGCGGTTTAATGTAAGAAAGTCTTATTTTCGTACTGAGTAACTAAATATCTGTCACTTGTTGTATGTTGATGTTTGGCTTGTAACTAGGGTGATTTATGCAACGTAATTCAAATGGAACTCTTTTTGTGAATTGTTTTCCACCCGAATTTTGAAATTAGAAAGAGTAAAAGAGTATTTTTGTTAAATATTGTCGCCCTCTGTCTATGGTAGAAACATAAAAGTAGAAAATGGTCATGGTATATGTGCTGTTATTAATGTTACGGAACCTTTTTCCCCCAAGGAGTGATATAAGATAGTAAAGAAGTTTTACTTGAATTATTATGCTACTTAGTACCATGTGTTGTTCTAAAGGCAACTTCATGTTTCTAGTCTTTATTAGTCTATTCAAATTGGTGTTTAGTGTGACTCCAAGAAGTGAGGCTGTATTTAAGTGCATAGAAAGTATTAGTATTATCCTGTTTTTGTTCTTTATTTGTTGTAATTGTTGAAATTAAGAATTCTAATTTAGGTCCCAAGAATGTTGTGTAAATGGGTAGATAGGTCTGGCCTTTATCCACACCTTTGTAGATTTTTCTGAAGAATAAGAATGTAATGATTTCACTGAGGTGTAGTGAGTTGGTCCCAGCCTTGTGTTACCCTTTATCATGAGGTGGATTCATGGTACAGATGTATTTGATTTTTTTTCTTGTTTTTTTTTTTGTGATATTTCATGTTGCTGTAGAATTAAGTGTCCTCTGTATAAGATAAGTTTGGTCTTGCATCTTACTCTTTGAGTCAGCGGTGTTTGATAATTTCTTGAAGTTTCTTTTAATTCTCCTCATCTTTCACTTACTTCTTTACCTCCTCTTCCTTTGTCTCCATCCTTATCTTCTTACTTTTCATCCTTTTCCTTACTCTTTCCTCCTTTTCCTTACTCCTTCCTCCTCCTCCTCTTCTTTCTCCTTTTCCTCCCTCTCTTCCTTTTCCTTCCCCTCCACCTTCCCCTCCACCTTTTCCTCCCCCTCCTCCTTCTTCCTCCCCCTCCTCCTCCTTTTTCCTCCCCCTCCTCCTTCTTTTCCTCTCCCTCCACCTCCTTTTCCTCTCCCTCCACCTCCTTTTCCTCCCCCATCTGCTATTTTTCCTCCTCTTCCTTTTCCTCCCCCATCTTCTGGTTTTCCTGCTCTTCCTCCTATTCCTCCCCCTCCTCCTTCATTCTTGCTTTCTGCAGTTTTCTTCGGCCATTTCAGATATGCTTAATGTTTGTCAAGGTATTCTTAAATGCTGTATCATTGTAAAGATTCTTCACTTTCACAATTTAGTTGTGAAAAGAGAACAGAAATGGTTATACATTTTCTGGCTTATGTGACCAAAAAATAGAAATGAGGAATTCCATGAGGATTCAGTGTATTTTCATTGATTTTTACTGTCAAACACAATGTAATAGGAAAACCAGTTTTAGTGTAATAGGGAAACCAATTTTCTGTTCTCTCGGTAAACTTAACAAACCTCCATGTGATTGGATATGATGTACCTGAGTATATTATAACCAAGTGTATATTAATAGGTTGTATATATGACTTTTTTATGACTAGTAATTCCCTTTTTTCAGTTTTCTAAGTTTGTCCAGAACTTAAAGCACAGGTTTGTAAGTTATTGAAGGTACACATGTATGCACTCGCAGGCACATGTGCAGTAAAACCTACACACTCACATTTTTTTGCATATCTATGAATGCATTGATATTTACACACACATGCACACACATACGCACACACATGCACACACACACATGCATGCATACACGCATGCACACACTCGCAGGCACACATGAGCGCACACATACTCGTATACACACACACCACACCACACACCACACACCACACACCCCACACCCCACACCCCACACCACACACCCCACACCACACACCCCACACCACACCACACACCCCACACCACACACACCACACCACACACACCACACCACACCACACACACCACACCACACACCACACACCACACCACACCACACCCACACACATTGTGTATGTGTGTCTGTATGTATGAGGTATTGCTCAGAACAGAAACATTGTGTGTCTGCTGAGCACTGTATTGAGATTTCCTAATTCTCTGTGATAAGAGTGCAATCAGTTTCAATCTGTAATGTGACTGAAGTGCTGTCAAGACAAATATTCAAATCCATTCTTTACTTGTCTTGTTGATGTTGTTGTCATTATTCAGAAAGTATATGATACTAAATCACTGTTTGCAGTTTGATTAACCTCTCTTTATTGGTATCTGGTTTCCGTTATTCTCCATTTTGTGTCTCTTTTTGTAAATGTTTCTTATTATATTAATGTCTGTGGCAGGAGGTTACTAGGTTTGACTAGGAAATCTGTTGAGGAGCGATGCTGATAGAATAAACCAAATCCTTGGTAATTGAAATATAGTTTGTGTACTAGAAAGTACTAATACTTTGCAACATTGTAAATTGTATGATGTATTTTTCAGTCATTCATGTTCCATAAAAAAACAAGGATGTTAAATTAATGTGGAAAGTGGTGCCCTTATCAGTTACAGGTGATACATAGTTACAGAGAGATTGACCTGATTACTGGGATATTGTTTTCTGTAAACAAATCTGTATTTATTCATATGTACTTGATGATCCACATTTATGCTGACAAATATTGAAAAGGTAAGAATGAAAATGAATATATTCACAATACTAAAGATGTATCTGACCGGTTTCGATTATATCTTCGTCAGTAATACAAATGGACATATGTGGAAAGAATACTGTAAAAACAATTATGAAAAAATCAATAAAAGAAAAGCAGTAAAAAAACTGAGGGCATTTATACTCCCTCAAATTAGGCAGAATATTTAACTCTTACCAAGTCAACTCTGGGTATGGCAGCATATACCCCCACTCAATCTCTTGCTTGTCTCTGCTGTGGGGGGTCGTGGGTTAGGAGGAGACAGAGACCGAAGTCCATTGTAGGGTATCCCCCCTACCTTAGACCTTCCCCCTAGTCCATGCTCATTGTCATTGTGGGGAAGGGGGGGACCTAGGAGACGGAGACTGCGGCCCAATGTGGGGGATCAACCCAACCTTGGACTTCAGCCCTTGCCTCAATTAATTGTGCATGGTCTTTTCGTCTCCTCACTTCATTTTCCTTTTTCATCCCCCTTTTCAAGATCATCTTTATTATAGTGACCACTTCCCTGTCCTTATTCCTATTTCCTATGTTCCACTACCTAAGCCCCCTTGCTGGTACCTTGATAGAGCTGACTGGCATACCTTTACTTCCTATTCCACTTCAGACATACCTCTATATTTTACAGCCATTCCCGACCTCACACTTCAGAATGTGTTCCATGGTAGCAAAGCGCTTCAGTTGAAGCATGGAGCATGGAACAAATATGGTTACTTGAGAGGCACCCCCGGCTATTTAACAGCCGTACAATACAAAACAATCACAAACAGCTGTCGAATTTTCCTCCTTGCAGGTGTGAAGCCTGTGTACTAACCTTTCTAAAACCAAACAGACCTGATACCCTTCCACAAGACTTTCATCCCATAGCACTCACAAGTTGCCTATGTAAATTACAAGAAAGGATGGTTAACATCAGGCTAATGCGGTACCTCGAATCTCACAACTTTATCTCCTTATCTCTTTAAATCAGTTTGGATTTCGTCGCGGCCGAAGCACAGCTGATCCTCTGTTATTTCGAAATGCAAATCACATCAACATCTGCACGCCATGATTCGGTATTAGCTGTCTCCCGTGTCAGATGTGCCTCTTCTTTCCCTCAGTTCGAGGATGTCCCACAAGACAGTGGGCTCAGCACCGCATTGTTCCTCATAGTTGTAGACGTATTAATCTCAGCTCTACCACCAGAAGTCCGGTCATCACTTTACGTAGATGATTTAGCTATCTTTGCCTCTGGTCCCCCAATGCATGCTCTCCATAAGCTTCTCCAGTCTGCAATAACATCAATCTCTTCTTGGGCTACCAACCACGACTTTTGATTTTCCACCTATGAAACCTTTTCCCTCCTTTTTTCTCGTTCATGTATAGGCTCTCAACCTCCACTCCTCTCATCCAGTTCCTCCCTTCGGGCAATTTCTTTGGTGTCATTTTCGACTCCTAAACTGTGTGAGCGAAATCATATCCTTTCTATTCAAGAAGAATTCCGCCGTCGTCTCCGACTTACAACCTCTCTCAAATCCTCAAATCTCTCAAATCCTGAGGTTCCAATCGCAAAATGCTTCGTCTCCATATTACCCTTCTATTCTCCTACTTTTCCAGCAGCCATCTCTATTCTTCCTTGAACATTTTTCCTATACCTTCCCCAGTGCCAGAGAC
>NC_091562.1:37233740-37253740 GCF_042767895.1 Penaeus vannamei
CCCCTCCGTTTCCTCTTCCCCCTTTTCCTCTTCCATTTAAGCCACCTTAACCCCTTTCTTCTTTGATTACCCCCTTCCTTGCTTTTTACTCTCGCCCTTTCTTCTTTAATTATCCCCTTCTCCCTTTTCTTCCTCTTCTACCTCGCCCTTTCTTCTTCAATTATCCCCTTCCCCTTTCCTCTTCCTCTTCTACCTCGCCCTTTCTTCTTTAATTATCCCCTTCCCCCTTTCTCCTCCTCTTTTACCTTTCTTCGTGAACTTTCTTTCTCGGATAGACGTCTGAATAATAGATGGGCATAAAGTGACGGTTTTACTTCGGTACAATGTCCTTGCCGCGAAGTGAAGGATGAGGATGATAACGACAATAATAATGGTAATAATGGTGATGATACTGAGCATAACAATATATATATACATTTTTTTTTTTTTTTGTCGCGTCATCATCTAAGGTCATAAGGAGGATGATAACCACAATAATAATGGTAATAATGGTGATGATACTGAGCATAACAATATATATATACATTTTGTGTGTGTGTGTGTGTGTTTTTTTTTTTTTTTTTTTTTTTTTTGTCGCGTCATCATATAAGGTCATAAGGAGCGTATTCAAAAATAAAAAAAGCGGTAAGATGGTTTAGGGTCGAAACCCAAAGGTAAGGAGAGGTCATACAGCACCTTGATAAAAAATATTGAGGCTAAAAGAGTAATCCATGATAAAATAGTGTGACGAATAGGGTAAACTATGATAAAACATTGAGGCGGAAAGGGTAAACTATGATAAAATAGTGTGGCAAGAAGGGTAAACTAAACTATGATAAATATTGTGTCAAAAAAGAGTGAACTATGATTGAATATTATGGCGAAAAGGGTAAATTGTGATAAAATATTGTGACGATAAAGGGTAATCTATAAAAAGAGTGTAACATGAAGGGTAAACTGTGATAGAATATTGAGGCTAAAAGAGTAAACTATAATAAAATATTGAAGCTAAAAGAGTAAACCATGGTAAAATAGTCTTACGAAAAAGGGTGAACTATGATAAGATATTGAGGCGTAAAGGGTAAGACGAGTTAATGATTAGGACAAAACATGTTAGACGTCAAAGCTTGCAGAGATCTGTACGTAAGCATGGTCGTGAAAAGGGTGAAGAGAGAAGAGCAAACCAAGGCCGAAGACCGTTCAGGACTGACACAAAGCCAGCTCTCACACCTGTGGATATGGACAGAAGAAGGGGATGAAAAAGAGAGAAGGAAAAAAAAGAAAAGGGGAGAAGAAATGTCCACAAAAAATTTAGTTGAGGTCCAAGGTGATCCCTAACACTGGGCCTCATCCCCCCCTCCCCCTTCCCCCTCCCTCGATAGCAACGAACGAGAGATTGGAGGAACAAAAAGGATAATGATAATTGATACTAATTGCACTAGAATAGGAATCAAATAAATTCGTAATATAATGCCTCTTGTGTATGTGTGATTCTTTAATTTCTATATTGTCAATTATCACCCCATATTCCATCAAAATGAAGTGACTTTAGCTTATGGATATTGGATATGGATATTGCTGCTGTATATGATATGTAAACTGAATACTAACAGAAAAATATTTTCAAATTTTCTTAGAACACTTTATATACGCCAACGCTGTAAAATTCAACAGAAAACGATTACTGTTAATCCAAAAAACAAAACAAAAATAGTCTTTAAAGAGCGAAAGACAAAAAAATATATATTTCTTACTGACAAGTAATTAACTGCCAAATGACTTCATCGAAAATAAAACGTCCTCTATTAAAAATTAATAAGGCATATATCAAAGCAGTCTCACAGGAAGTACTCAAGACCAGATGGAAAAGTAAGGCCAATATACATGTACAGTTTGTACATAGAGTACATACGAATCACAGAAAAGGGGAAACGAAACTAATCACATTTTCAGCAGCGCTTGTACAGTTAGGTATAAAAGTGTTTTGTAAGCTTATGTATGAAACATGTATTATCTCTATATGTTATGTAAGTCCTTGTTTTTCGCGCATCTAACTTATTTTCACTGATATATGGCATCATCAGTATTCTTCTATTGCTATGCTGGAAGCCTGAAAAATATACACATTTTCCGGTATAATTGGCTCTTGTATTTCAGAACACATTTTTTTTTTTTATCCAATATTCAATTATCAATTCGTTTGGGTTATCTTTTATCCATTTTATTGAATATTCAAGTATTTTTTTCCTCTACGTAAAAATGGTCATAATATCAGTAAGTACTTTTACACAGAAAGGAAAAATAATTATTTTAAAACTGTGATTAAATTTTTTTTTATAGAAGTACTTCTCTCACACTCTGTCTGTCTGTCTCTCTGTCAGTCTCTCTCTTTTTCTCGCCCTTTCTCCTTCTCTTTCTTTATTTGTCTCCCTCTCTTTCTCGCCCTACCTCCCTCCCCTCCCCTCTATCCACCTATCTCTCTCTCTCTCTCTCTCTCTCTATCAATCCCCTCCACCTCTCTCTCCCTCTCTCTTTCTTTCTCTCTCTCTCTTTCTCGCCCTACCTCCCTACTCCCCCCTCTATCCACCTATCTCTCTCTCTCTCTCTCTATCTATCTATCCCCTCCCCCTCTCTCTCCCTCCCTCTCTTTCTTTCTCTCTCTCTCTTTCTTGCCCTACCTCCCTCCTCTCCCCTCTATCCACCTATCTCTCTCTCTCTCTATCTATCTATCTATCCCCTCCCCCTCTCTTTCTTTCTTTTTCTCTCTCTCTCTTTCTCTCCCTACCTCCCTCCCCTCTATCCACCTATCTCTCTCTCATTCTCTCTCTCTCTCTCTCGCTCTCTATCTATCTATCTATCTATCTATCTATCCCCTCCCCCTCTTTCTTTATCTCTCTCTCTCTCTCTCTCTCTCTCTCTCTCTCCATCTATCTATCCCCTCCCTCTCTCTCTCTCCCTCTCACCTCCCCCCTCTCTCTCTCTCTCCATCTATCTATCCCCTCCCCCTCTCTCTCTCCCTCTCACCTCCCCTCTCTCTCTCTCCATCTATCTACCCCCTCCCCCTCTCTCTCTCCCTCTCACCTCCCCCCCTCTCTCTCTCAACAACTCACCCACTCTCTTCCCCCCTCATTACCACGGATCACTTTTCAGCCAAGTTTTGAACAATCTCATGATAATAATATATGAGAACCTTGTCGTCATGGCAGTGAAAATTAACTCATGTTGTTATTGGAGAAAGCAATTGAACGTTAAACTCCATCACGGGGCGGAGAACGAGGGAGAAAGAGTCTCCGGAGTGAAGCCAATGGTCAACGCAAACTATTTTAAACTCGATTTTAATGTTTATTATCGGGAAGGAGAGAGAGGGAAGGGGGAGGGGGGAGTGAGAGGGAAGTGGTGGGGGAGTGAGAGGGAAGGGGGGGGGAGTGAGAGGGAAGGGGGAAGTGAGAGGGAAGGGGGGAGGGGCAGTGAGAAGGAAGGGGGGTGGGGAGGGGGTTAAGGGGAAAGAAAGGAAGGGTTGGGAAGCTCGCAGGAAGGAAGGAAGAGGAAGAGGAGGGGAAGAGGAGAAGGAAGGTAGGGAAATTAGGAAGCAGAGGGGAAGCGAAAAAATGAAGGGAGGAAGAAAGGAAGAAAAGGGAAAAAGAGAAGGAAGAGGAGAGGAAGAGAAAAAAGGAAGGGAGGAAGAGAAGAAAGAGAAGAAGGAGAATAGGAAGAAGAGAGGAAGAGAAGAAAGAAGGGAGGATGAATAGGAGTAAAGGAACCAGATAGGAAAGGAGAGAGGGAAGGAGATATGAGGAAAGGGAGAGAGGAGGTACAGAAGGAAGAGAGGAACTGAGGGAAGAAATACAATAAGAAATAATAAAGAAGGAGAATGACATGTAAACCTTCTATCACAAGTCTTTATTATTGGTTCTGTTATGTTATGAATACCATGAAGTCACCGTTATCATATAAATCATCAGACATCTATCTATAGAACACTTCTGCAGTATTAGATCAATTATTTTTAATTATCTTTTATTTTTATCTATTTATTCATTTATTATTATTATTTTTTTTTTTTATTTTTTTTATTTTTTTTTTTAGCGAAAACTGATTATTAGAGTATACGAAAGGAAAAGAAATTAATCTGACATTAATCTAAATTACTATGTCGCGTCCAAACTCCAAAACAAAAATGAAACTCCATTCTTAGAACTGTTAGTGAAACAGCCTTGGCAGAGGAGATCCCGTCATTCACTTGATCGTTAACGGGTTCCTGCCAGCCATGTGTTTCCAAACATAGCCAATAGATGGCGCAATTTTCTTCCGCCTCTCGCTTTCATCTTTTCTCTCTCTGTTTCAGTCTCTGCCTCTGTCGCTCTTACTTTCTCTGTCTCTTTCTCTGTCTGTTTCTCTCTCTGTCTGTCTGTCTCTTTCTTTCTCTCTCTCTTTTTCTGCCTCTGTCTCTCTCTCTTTCTCTGTCTCATTCTCTCTCTCTCTCTCTTTCTCTCATTCTCTCTCTCTCTCTCTCTCTCTTTCTTTCTTTTTTCTCTCTCTCTCTTTCTTTTTCCCTCTCTCTCTTTCTTCCTCCCTCTCTCACTTTCTTTTTCTCTCTCTCTCTTTTTTTTTCCCTCTCTCTCTCTCTCTCTCTCACAATCTTTCTCTCTCTCTCTCTCTCTCTCTCTCTCTCTCTCTCTCTCTCTCTCTCTCTCTCTCTCTCTCTCTCTCTCTCTCTCTCTCTCTCTCTGACTCTCCCCCCCTCTCTCTCACTCTCTCTCTGTCTCTCTCTTTCTCTCTCTCTTTCTCTGCTTCTGTCTCTCCCTCCCCCCTCTCTCTCTCTTTCTAAATTTATCAAATCAAGTAAAATCTCTATTTCGTTCTTTGGAACACGAATACGAAAAATGCAAATCGATAAATGAATATGAATAGGCAGAATAAGCAACATTTTTCTCTTATCTTTCAATAGCTTTATCAGGATTTTTTTCGTGGTCGCAATGGCTTCACACAACGTCCGGACAGAATGCTGGGGTACATATTTTCAGCAGATTAATCTTTTTACATTTAACCAAAAGGACACACATGCACACATATCTATATCCATATATCTATTTCTCTCATTCTCTCGTTTTATCTCTCTCTCTCTCTTTCTCTGACTCTCTCTCTTTCTCTGACTCTCTTTCTCTTTCTGTCTCTCTCTCTCATTCTCTTCTACTCTCTCTCTCTCTCTTTCTCTGACTCTCTCTCTCTCTCTCTTTCTCTGACTCTCTCTCTCTCTCTCTCTCTCTCTCTCTCTCTCTCTCTCTCTCTCTCTCTCTCTCTCTCTCTCTCTCTCTGTGTGTGTGTGTGTGTGTGTGTGTGTGTTTTATAAAAAAAATAAAAAATACTTTTTCACTAAGATCTGTCTTATTAAAATCAAACTTATGCTTATATGATTTTGATTTCGAAATAAAATTTGGATCATATATATGCATCTTCTGTTGCTAAGAACGTATTCAGTTATATCTAAATTAAGCTACAGTGACTATTTTTTTGTGATCTATTAAGCTAATGATATCATGTTATGTGGCCTGACTTTTCAAATGGAATCCAATTATGGGAGATATACTAAGTAAACACAATTTCGGTTTCAAAAGACTCGATATGAGTAAGCTGGTTTTTTTTTTTTATAGGAAAAGATGGTATTTTTCCTGAGTCTTGATAGGAATCGTTATTTTTTCTCTCGTTTATACATGGCCATCAACGTATTAAAAAAATGCATAAAACCTTTCAAAGATTTCCATGGAGGGTTAATGACTCTATCTGCGTTTTCTATACTCTTGCAGATTTGGAGAACGTAAACAATTATATTTCCTATAAGTCTTATTATATACTTGTAACCCCTTAACTACATCATTACCACATCCACAATACACTCTCCAGAAGTTTATGTTTATCCATTTTCTGTAAAAAAAAATTCCCGCCATTTCCGAACACCTTTGTTTAAACAAATGAGCGGCAGTTTCCAAGTGTTCGAACAGAAATACTTAATAATAATGCATATAGTTCCCCAGTCGGATTCGAAATCATATTAGTCATGCTACACAAACTACAAGGTATTACAAGTAAGAATGATGATGGAATAAAGATAAATAGAAGGAGAAATCAAAGAGAATAGGACGAACACAGTTCATTATGGTATTGGGAAGCCAGGACGACTCCGACGCGAGAAAACCTACGAACAGAATCTAAACTTATATCATCTCATTTTTGTCGCGGGAAGAGTTTGCAAGTTTATTGTGAAACCCGAGTCATTTTCATCTCGGAGTTATCTCAATTTCGTGTTAAAAAGTTCTATTAGCATATATCAGACATCTGATTTCACATTGAAGGCCGAATCTTTAAACTATTAGATAAAAAGCAAAGCGGGGAATAACAGTGAAAATGTATTTCCTTTAACCAAGGTAATCAAAGTAAGATATGTAGAGCACAAATCAATGTAAAAAAAAAAAAAAAAAAAAAAAAAAAAAAAAAAAAAAAAAAAAAAAAAAAATATATATATATATATATATATATATATATATATATATATATATATATATATATATATATATACACTATGCAGGCTGTATATAGCTTTCAATTCGTTGTTCATTTGCAACGAAACCTTCCACATGTATCTGCTTTTATTATTCTTATTATTTGTAATTCTCACGATCCATCAATATATATTTCAATGCGTTTACCACATCTCTATTTTTGTTTGCAGTGATGCAGAAAATGTCATCTTGCATGAAAAAGGATAAACTTCCAGAAATGAAACAACACAAAAGCTGAGCAGGATGTTTATTGTTGCCATCACTGGAGCCTTAAATTTACCCACACTCACCAGGGGCTTGAGACAAAAGAAAACCGTTAAATTTTGGCGCGCTGGAGTCTTTACCTATCTTGCGGCAATTGTGTTCCGACGCGGACTTTAATTTGCATATACAAACTTCTTTTTTTCACCTGCTGTAACATTTACATTGCCTTTATATATCATACGATGTGGGATATGCTGTAGCCAATCACAGATCCTGTTTAATGCGGTTTTTAGGAAATTTCGGCCAATCACAAGCCAGACACACATCCATCATGTCCAGCCTGTAAGGGACTAACACGTTTGAACTAATATATTCTAAAACTTATTATACAAAATTAGT
The DNA here is from genome assembly GCF_042767895.1 of Penaeus vannamei. NCBI lineage: Eukaryota > Metazoa > Arthropoda > Malacostraca > Decapoda > Penaeidae > Penaeus > Penaeus vannamei. Next base: position 37,240,880 of record NC_091562.1, read on the forward strand.
AAAGAAAATAGATATAAAAAGTACTTTCTAACAAATAAAGTAATCTTAATGTAGGAATTCATGTGCGCAAGAAATTTAAGAACAAATTGTTAGCTTCTCAACAAGGTGACAGGGATTACAGGAGTAAAGTTTGGCAGGCATTGGATATGACACCAGTACGACAAAACAACTACAGCCACAACAAGCAACTACAATAATGACAGAATTATATATAAAACAAACAAACAAAAATCTCCCAACCCACGATACCACATCCGTCTGTCTAAACCACCTAATTACAGTAGCATATTAGGGGATACGTACCAGGTATGGGGACTCGATGCAATTTCACATTATACATCTTTAACCCCCTTTCTCCCTCACATTCAGGAGAGTTCCCTTATTTTTTAAAATTATCTTTATTGGGTAATTGCTTTGGTAAGTATTCTATCCCCAAAACAGGTAGAATAACGAGAATATTATTGTTGACGTATATTTTTCCGTTTCATTTTATCGTTGTTTTGGCCGTGCTATAAAAGATTAACAATATCGTTGTTGTTTTGTTATTATTATCAATATTATTTTTGTTAGCATCATTATCACCATCATTAATGTTATCATTATCAACATCATTACTGTTATTATAGTCATTATTATTATCATTAGCAGTAGCAGTAGTAGCATTACGATTATCATTATTATTATTTGTGGTGGTGTTACAGTATCATCATAATCATCAGTATTACTTTGTTATAATGACTGTATTTAGTTTGGCAGCTAGTAATATCACTCGTTTCATTGTTATCATTATTGTTGCTTTTGCTAATATCATTATTACAGTTTTTTTTTCCTATAAGAAAAGTCGTTACTTAAGTAATATCATTACTATTATTATCGTCACTAGTATTACCATCATTTCATTACGTCCTCTTCCTCCTCCTTTCCTCTCCATCATTACTATCATCACCATCACCACCATCATCATCGCCACCATCATCACCATCCTCATCATCACCAACACCATCACCACCAACACCATCATTATCACCTCCACCATCATTATCATCACCATCATCACCACCATCATTATCATCACCACCACCATCATAACATCACCACCACCATTATCATTACCATCATTATCATCTCCACCACTATCATCATCAACACCACCACCACCACCATCATCATCATCATTATCATCATCATTATCATCATCATTATCATCATCATTATCATCATCATCATCATCATTATCATCATCATCATTATCATCATAATTATTATCATCATCATCACCATCATCATCATCATCATCACCATCATCATCATTATCATTACCATAATCATCATCATTATCATCGTCATTATCATCATCATCATCATTACCATCATCATCATCATCATCATCATCATCATCACCATCATCATCATCATCACCATCACCATCATCATAATCATGGTTTGATAAAAAACAAACAAAACTATTTTTATACAATAAAACCCTGCACTTACATGATTACCTGGCTTTTTAAAGATATAATTTTTTTTATACAAAACAAAATATATTGCTATTCATCATGATTTTTATGACATTTCAGAATTAAAAAGATAATTTTGACATTTCAAAATTAAAAAGATAATTCTGACATTTTAGAATTAAAAAGATAATTTGCCTCACAATATAACTTTTTTTTTTTTAATCGTGTTAAAATAACCTACAATGGAAACAAACGTACACACACAAAAAAAAACTTCCCTATTTATATAGTTCTATGCATAATACAATGTACATACATACACAAGTATACACCTTGTTCGCAACACCTGAGGCTGCGGCAACGCGTTCAAAACATGTTCAGTCAGCTGGGACACACTGTCCGCTTGTTTGGGAACAGCAGCAATCTTGCCGAAACCTATGTGTATGATATATACTTCGTGTAACATGGGCTGAGCGTGTTATCTTACACCTAGAAGTGTGAAGTAGTGAAGAGTTGATTCTTAATAGTGGGAAAGGGAAAGAAGATTATGTAACTGATTTTTTTCTCATTCATTTCCATCCGAGATGGAATCTTAGCAAATCCACTTGTGTTTCGAATTTAATGACACTCGGTGTGGGTTTAAAGTACATGGAAATGCATGAGAAGTGCTGACAAACCTTGAGTGGTCATGAAAATGGTCATGATGCTACATATGATGGCAACTGTGAACATCACTTGCAATAGCAAACAGATTCATGACGAACAATAAATATACATACTTTTTAGAGATTAGATGTGTGAACACAGCGGACAAAACATCCACAGTAATTGCAGGACCAGTACCTTACCCCAAAAAAATAATATCCGGCATTAACGTGTTGCCTTATCACTGAAACTTTTGCAGTCTGGCATTCCACTGATAAGGACAAGTCTGGTGGTTTCGGGAGGCTGATAACACAGGCAAACCGATAAGCTCTAATGTAATGTACTTTTATCTGCATAACTTTAATAGCCCATAAAGCCTTTGAAATGCAGTTTGTTGCCTGGTTGCTAGGACAAAAAATTAATAGGTTCTGACAGGGCTGCCGGTATAAGGCAAATACTGATATTCACTGGAATTTTAGATGACTTAAATCGTTACTTAAATTTCAACAGAGTAATGATAATGAAATGATGATAGTTATAATGTGCAATAAACAATAGCAAACTCAAACACACGCACACGACCACACATACACACACAAAAAAAAAACATATACACACACAAAGGTATATATAAATATTTGTGTGTATGTGTGTGGCTGTGTGTGTCTGTGAGTGTGTGTGCGTTATATAGATATGCACACACACACACACACACACACACACACACACACACACACACACACACACACACACACACACAGCTACACGCACTTTATCATATTGGGGAAATAAACAGTCCACTCTTCAGGGCTAGACACCTACGGCAGAGCAACATTGTGCCCATGGTTCACACAGGCCGTTCAAGACTGGCAGAAGGTCAGCCTTTCATCCTTTCGGCTCTTACACCTTAGGAAATAGACAGTAGAAGAGGTAGGAGAAGGGACGGAAGCGAAAGAGTAGGAGGGAGAAAAGACCATGTAAAATTTGTTGTCGAGGGATGAGGCCCAAGGCAAGGGAGACCCCTGCATTGGGTCTCAATCTCCCCCCCTCCCCCCCCCACACGGCAACAACGGGCAAAGGATTGTGTGTGTGTGTCCATATATATATGTACACACAGGTGTATGTGCATATATATATATATATATATATATATATATATATATATATATATATATATATATATATATATGTACATACACACACACATGTATATATATCTATCTCTATATCTATATATATATATATATATATATATATATATATGTGTGTGTGTGTGTGTGTGTGTGTGTGTGTGTGTGTGTGTGTGTGTGTGTGTGTGTGTGTCTGTGTATATATATATATATTATATATATATATATGTATATATGTATATATATAAATATGAATTGTATATATATACATATATATATATATATATATATATATATATATATATATATATATATATATATTTGTGTGTGTGTGTGTATGTGTGTGTATGTGTGCGTGTGTGTATGTGTCTGTGTGTGTGGCTTCGAAATAAGGAAAAAAAATATAAATATACATATATATAGATGGATATAGGTACAGCTATAATGAATACACATTGGGGGAGGAGGAGGAGGAGGAGGAGGAGCAGCAGCAGCAGCAGCAGCAGCAGCAGCAGCAGCAGCAGCATAAATAAACTGCTTTGTATCGTTTACCAAAACTGTACATTTATAGGAGTAAATTGGTTGTATGCACTGAATGTAGAATATCAGTAGGTAGGTATGAGTTGTTTTCTTCTGAAATACGTTTGTCTATTTCCATTTCTTTTTGTCTATTTGTTTTTCTTATGTCCGTCCGTCTCTGTGCAATGTTTCTTTTTCAGAAATATTTTACATATCTCAGACAATGTCCATTGTATTTGGTAACTGATTAGGCGAGAGCGAGACGGTAGGTGGACGGGTGGAGAGGCGCCAGAGAGTCTGGGACGAGGTGGGGGCGATGCGAAGAGTGGTGGGAGAGGACAGTAGCTGAATGTAGACCTACCCTTACATTCAGTAATAGGAATGTTATAATGCTCTCTTGTGTGGAAGATACTATTGTCATTGGTGACAAGCGTCTCCAAAAACGGTAATGTATTTTCCTTCATCTCACAGTTAAATGTGATTCTCGCATGTTTCGTGTTAATATATGTCAGAAATGGGTGGTCAGAAGGCGTATGAAAATTATATTAATTGGTTTTAATGGTACTGAGGTAGTCTTTTTAACTTATCCTCCAGGAATAACGAGCCAGTTGATACCTCAGTGGTGAGTCGTTTGAATTTAGTGGTTACTGTGAATATTCATGATCTTTAGCTTATAATCACACCTGTTTAAGATGACAACACAACACGACCCTTATTTGGTTTGGTAATTATTAGTGTTGTCATTTTTCTGTAGAGGAGATAGGCGCACCTCTGAATCACGTGCCTGTTTTATCAGACGTAAAAATTTCTTTTGGAGATAATGTAACATTGTTAAAGTTACTTTAAATATCAAAGCTTTTTTATTATCCATTTTATTTTTGGAGTCCAGTGAAGATAAAGTAGTTTTTAACAGGGATACGTTGTCATTAATTTTTTTAGTAGCTGCATTTTTTTTCGTTTTGCATCGAGATTTCCCGATTCAGAAGCACGCGGCACCACGAACGATGTGTTTCGGTGTGTGTAAACATGGGGTTATGAAAACGGAAATCAACAACATTGGGAGTAACATAATTTTTACAAAGATATAGGAAACCGATCTCTCTCTCTCTCATATGCATATATATATATATATATATATATATATATATATATATATATATATATATATATATATATATATATATATATATATATATATATATATATATATATATATATATATATATATGTGTGTGTGTGTGTGTGTGTGTGTGTGTGTGTGTGTGTGTGTGTGTGTGTGTGTGTGTGTGTGTGTGTGTGTATGTGCGCATAGATACATACACATTCATATATATACAGCACGTGTGTGTTATCTGTCTGTCTATATACACATACACATATGCCCACTGCTATCCCATCCATCAGTAATTCTCACTTTACAGTTGACGAGTGAACAGCACATGCATGTATAAGTAAAACTCCATTGAACAGAATCAAGTCATAAAATTAATTTCCTTATGCCTTTCAGAATCTGCCGCCATTCGGAAATCATGCAGACGGGTATAAGAGGAACTGGATGAAAAGGATGAAATTTCTCTCGTCTGCACGCTGTCTACCCAAAACCAGCGAATTGGCCGAGGTATGCGTGACGTAACAAATAGACCTATACAGAGGTGAAATGTCATGAATTCTCGCAGTTGTCTTTCAGATACGTTCGAGTTACAAATAACGATTTTTCTCTCTCTCTCACTTCGGTATTTAAATGGAGTTGGTGCACAAATAACGATTCTCTCTCTCTCTCTCTCTCTCTCGCTCTCGCTCTCGCTCTCGCTCTCGCTCTCGCTCTCTCTCTCTCTCTCTCTCTCTCTCTCTCTCTCTCGCTCTCTCTCTCTCTCTCTCTCTCTCTCTCTCTCTCTCTCTCTCTCGCTCGCTCTCACTCTATTTGTGTTTTATTTTCTCTCTGTACAAATCGTTACTGATTTTGTATTTTTACGTTCTATTTTTCTACACGCGTTATTGTGGTAAAAATGTTCTCGTTTCTTCTTTGTTCACACATAATTCCATTTGTTTTTTTCATTTCAGATTTTTACGTTGCCTTGTTAGTATTTTTATTTCACACGTTAGATTTTTTTCCATGAATTTCTCGCTCTCTCTCCCTTGTGGTTTTTCACTTTCCGTCTTCCTCTCCCCCCTCCCTTTCTACCTCAATAAAAGGTCATTTCTGCTCTTTATCCCTAAATAGCTTGTTTTCCTGGTTCTTTGAGCCTGACTAGGTATGTTTCAGAGACAAAGCAAAACTACAGTGGACAGAGCATTTGCCCAATGCCCTCTCTCTCCCTCTCTCGTTACGTCTTGTCGCTGCCACCATGCCACCATCCGATACAGTGCAAAACAGTAGAATGTGTTATATTGTGTAAGTGTGTGTGTGAATATCAGTGTGTGTGTAGAAAAAATGCAGGATTGACCGAAGCGATTGTTGAAAGATTCAACAATTATTTCTTCAAAAAGCGAATTTCAGTTACATATTATAATTTTCCGGTGGGGCCTATCGACTCACTACACTGCTTTTCCTAGTTCTTAAGCTCCTTCTCACTCATTTCCTTGACCATGTCTCCATTCGTTCCTCCAGCATTCATGTTTACACTGACGGTTCCAAATCCATCTCAGGAGCTGGATTCGCAGTAACATTCCCAAATTGCACTTTCAAATACACCCTCCCTCCTGAATCTATTATATACTAGAGAATTGTGGGGAAAAAACATACTGAAAGGACATATTTTGTATGGCCTTTTACATTGTATTTTTTATGCAACAGCAATTAGTCCGCCTGCTTTCACTATAACATCGTCAGTGCGTGTTGATCGAAGGCCAATGATACACTGCAAAGCGCAAATAGTGTCAGGTACGATAAGCGTGTATTAACGTGAACAAAACGTGTGCTATTCTAATTCTAGCGAGGACGAGTCTGAGCAGGAGAGCGAGGGCGAGTCTCTAATCAGATAGAGACTAAGCGGTTTCTACACAAGGAAATAGCGTAAAATCAATAGGTAGGTCCTCTCGCTGCGATAGAATCACTTGTTATTTGATAGATAATAGACGTTCTTATTATTATTTTTTCGGCACCATGAAAACTTCGAGGACAGAATACATATGCCCAACACTCTTTGTTACAAATACCTAGGGTTTTAGCCTCATTCACAAAAATACTATTTACGCTATGTTTACTTCGATTGGTTGCCAGATGTACAAAAGTGGGACCCAGAAAGTGTACTGAAATATAATTCCGCAACTGTACATCATATGCTATATATATTTAGTCATTATTCCGTCATGGATATTACATTACAGACTATACAGTGTGAGTGTACAGTGTCGATCTTAAGAATATTGAACAGGAAAGATATTATTAGTTCTTAGAGAAAGCCGTGTGAGAGTACAGTGTCGATCTTAAGAATATTGAACAGGAAAGATATTACTAGTTAGTTCTTAGACAAAGACGTGTGAGAGTACAGTGTCGATCTTAAGAATACTGAACAGGAAAGATATTATTAGTTCTTAGACAAAGGTGTGTGAGAGTACAGTGTCGATCTTAAGAATATTGAACAGAAAAGGTATTACTAGTTAGTTCTTAGACAAAGGCGTGTAAGAGTGCAATGTCGATCTTAAGAATATTGAACAGGAAAGATATTACTAGTTAGTTCTTAGACTCTGAACAGGAGGGCCAACATATTACTCTGATACACGGTGACGGGTTCAGTGTTCAGAAAGTGGAGAGATGAGGTTGCTGCAAGAAACTAATCGAAAAAGACAAAATTGAAGTAAGGGAAGGAGAAGTTAAGGGTAGTCATGATCTGATAGGATATGGGTTGTATCTCACATTATTGTCAGCAATAGAAAATCAAGTATTCCCCCAAAGCAGTTTTTGGTCAGGTCATATAAGGTCAAGGGGGTTTCAAGAGTCGTCACCCTCAAGCGAAAAGAAAAGCTTAAAACAAAAACTGAAACTTTAGGAGGAAGAGGAGGAGTAGGAGGAGGAGGAGGAAGAGAGGAGGAGGAAGAGGAGGAGGAGGAAGAGGAGGAGGAGGAGGAGGAGGAGGAGGAGGAAGAGGAGGAGGAAGAGGAAGAGGAAGAGGAGGAGGAGGAGGAGAAGGAGTAGGAGGAAGACAAACTTCAGAAGAGTCAGGATGCCTGCAAAGAATACACACTCAAAAACCTACAAAAAACATCCTAAGATTTACCATGAAGATACAGACAGCGCTGATAAGAATATAAAAGTCACTGATCAAAGCACCGGTGTAAAGATGGAATGCACCAGAGAGCAAAGAGCTAAAAACAATATTCGCTATATAAGACAAGTTTCCGAAAGACGCCGAACACCGGGTGGATGCGTTCATGTGTGAAGCAAATTAAAAAAAAGAAACTAATACGCTGCAACAATTCAAGTGAATTAATTAAGATGAGATTTCTGCTTGATCCAATACCTGTTCATTGTGATACACGTCAATCACAGAAAGTATTAAAGGAAAAATAACTTATTCAGAAAACAAGAAGAGGTCGTTGACTGTTTATCCAAAATAAATAAAGATTTTTCCATCCTCTTCGCATGGTTTGTCAATTGAGGATGAAAAAAAAAAAAAAAGTTGTGGCCAAAAGAAAGAGTCACGAACCAAATAATACAAAGGGACTAAAGTATAAAAAGAAAACTCGCTTGGTTTTGTTTTCCCAGATTTTGTTTTTTTTTTGTTTTTTTTTTTTGTTCATGGACAATGGAGGGAATTAGCTTACCAACACTTCCGGCTTCAGTTGAGAGGAATTCTCTTCTCCCTTTTGATATGTTTTTACAAAAATACGAAACATGGGAATGAAATCATTGGTTATTTGAAAGGGAATACTGAAGGTCGGTAAGATAACTTTTTTTTTATCATTTCTGGACAAAATGTTAATTTCCTGTTAGATAACGCCCTATTTTTTGTTATTGTTATTTCTATTACTGATAATGTAAAGTAACACTAAATAAATCTAACATTTATCATTTCTAGACAAAATGTTAATTTTCTGTTAGATAAAGCCTTATCTTTTGTTATTGTTATTTCTATTAATTTTATGATTATGTAAAGTAACCCAAATTAAATCTACTAATCGTTTCAGAACTAAAATGATTTAGCCGAGGTCAACATTACTGAAGTCCAGTCTGATACTGACATTGACATGGGTGTTGTTTTCGCAAAGAAAGAAAAAAACAAGACTCAATTATGAAATCTTTTCTCTTGCAACGATATATGACTTCATGTTCTAACTTAAGTAAAATCTAGTTTATAAATTAAAATGTTAAATCTAGTTGATATTTTCTTTTATGACAATAATGATGAAACAGCTTCAGGTTTTCTAAAATATACATTATTCGTCTCATAAGCAACTCTTAAATTTGCTAACAGAAAAAGAAATCTAACTTTGTAAAGACATAGCTAAGTTTACCCACAACGAAAGGTTTATTATGTTTACCTTGCCAGTATTTCCAACATAAAAAAACAATTCCGAGTTGGCAACTATCCACGCCAACCCTGCCATCATCTGCAGAAAAAATTTGACTCAAAATGAACATCTTCTCATTACGAAAGATGTATTTTACCTCTTGTATTACGAAGATATTCATTCTCATTCACACCTTTTCTACATTTGTCAACATTACGGTTCATGTTGTCATCATCAGCATCGTCACTTACATCATTCAGTAAAAAAAAATAAAGCTGTTAATTGACTATGATGACGCAAATGAGTGAAAAACACACCAACGTAAAACGCATGATATTTTCGGAATAAAAATGACAAAAAGGAAAAGGGTAAATAACTAACTGAATTCCGAGAGAGAGAAAAAAAACACCATTATTTTTCTGTTTCGCCAAGACGCCTTCGTCCTTTTTCATTAAAAACAAAGGAAATAGACACATAAGAAAAATAATAATCCTTAGCGAACAGATTCCTCCACACCAAACCACTTCCAGATTATTATTATACTGTAAGAGTGAAATAACCATTTAGAACGTTAAACAAGCACAAGAATAATCAGTGGTTATTAACGCACAGAATAAATATATATTTTTTATATATTCCATCAAGTTCGTAATATCATTATTTCCTTTAACATCAGCTTTGCTCTCCTTATCGCTGGTATTATTGATATTGCTAAACTTTCATCTCCCATTATCATTATTACCGTTATTGTTAGCATGTAAGAGACAATAATTGGCTCATTACCGACTAATCAGCTGATTCCTTACAAACAGCATATCTAAACATCATTAATTATTTTTAGTGTCACGGCGTGTGATATCAGGATCTCTTTTGAAATAACGAGATCAGTTTCTAATTACAAAAAGCGATTTCGAAACGTAATATAGAAAGACAGGTGTAAATGTCACAACACTAGAAAACATGTAACGTATTTCATGATTAATATATGACATGAAGAGAATATGATTTTATATTTCTTACATTCACAAATCTGAATCAAAACTGATTTGTACTGAAGTAAATAAATCATGTCAGTGGAAGGAGTAACCAATTTTTTTTTTTTTTTTTAATCCTTAGGTATGGACAACAGAAAATATTACGTAAAAGGCACATACAGTTTACAGCAAGACATCAAGAACGAGAAAGGGATTCGTTTTTTAAAAGTCTTTAGAAGTATCTTCGAGTCGACATGCTCTGAAAAAAAAAGATTGCACGCGAAGAACAATTTAAATCAAGAGATCCAGAATACTTGGGAAATGGACACGTGTGTATCCTTCGCCATGCCAGGTCTCCGGATTCTGTGTCTGCCTTTGTGAGCACATACACGTACAAACGCTGCCGGGCCTTTCTGCACAGAATTGTTGGGTAATGAAGTTGATTCCTCTGTTCCTGTTCCGCCCCTTGAAGTCAGTCTTTGAGATCATATAAAGGAATATGAAAAGAAAATGTATAGGTGAAATGAAATAGCATGGGCAGACATTTGTGGAAATGAGTTTACCTTTGGCTTTGGTGATATGAAAGAATGATGTTCTTTGTTCATCGACTTTATCAAGTTTGAACTTTATTCTTTCTCGTGTGCCTTGGTAGTCCTTTACGATAAATACTTCATCCTTAAGCATTGTTATTCATCAACATTTCCGAAACAGACTCTCCACGATGTCGACACATTACTAAAAACATAATCTCACCGGTATCAGATATTTCACAATCTCCTTAGCTCGTAACTACTAACAACCTTTTTACCCCGCCTCATAAATGTATTTCCCTTGACACAGCTTGTCTCTGCGCTCTCACAACTGTTCTCATGCGCTCGTTTGTCATCCAGTGCCCTCCCAGGAGCTCTCTCGACTGGGATATAATTAGATTCTGTCAGCCTACGTCCCTCGCTGCAATCTTGCACTGGCTCCTCTGATCATTTTACATACACCTATTGCTTTCTATAATTATGTAGGTAGAAGAAGAGGGAAAAGAATGAGAAGATGGAGACGAAGAGGAAGCACAAGAAGGTGAGGATGAAGAAGGGGGAGGAGAAAAGGAAGGAAAAGAAGGAGAGGATGGAGGAGTAGCAGGAAGAGGAAGAGAAAGAGAAAGAGAAAAAGAGAAGGAGAAAGAGAAAAAGGGAAGAAAAAGTGGAAGTGGTAGTGAAGGAGGAGGAAGAGGAAGACGAGGAGGAGGGGGAGGAGGAGGAGGAGAAGGAGAAGAAGAAGGAGGAGGAGAAGGAGGAAAAGAAGGAGTAGGAGGAGAAGGAGATGAAAGGGAGTAGGAGGAGGAGGTGAGGGAAGAGGACGTGGGGGGGAGGAGGAGGTGAATGAGGATGAAGATTAGGTGAATGAGAAGGAGTATGAGAACTTGGTAGAGGAGGAAGATGAGGAGGAGGTGGTGGTGGTTGAGGAGGAGGAGGAGGAGGAGGAGGAGGAGGAGGAGGAGGAGGAGGAGGAGGAGGAGGTGGTGGTGGTGTTGGTGGTGGAGAAGGTGGAGGAAAAAGGGTGGAGTAGTAGTAGTAGGAAGAGAAGAAAATAGATTAAGAAGAAGGGGAAGAGAAGTTAAAAATCAAAGGTGAATGAGGAGAAGGCGGGGAAGAAGGTGAAAGAAAAGGAGAAGAAAAAGAAGAAACAGAAACAAAGGAAGGAGGAAAAAAAAGAGAACGAATTCATTAGCAAAACGAGACAAACGTTTACGAAATCAGTGTTGTATGTGTATGCTAGGACACTGTACATCAGCCATTTCATCTATGTAAGAACAAACTAGCCAAACCACCATCATCCCATAAATATCGTGTAAAGAATTCGTAGCCCAATTTCCAATTCACTCAAACCATTCACTCAGCTACACACGACCAAATTACCCACAATTCCCCGCGAAAGATAACTCGACGCATGGCGCACTTCTTCTTTTCTCGAATCAGTTAACCTCCGCTAATCGAGACCTCAACCTGCTTGCTGGATGATGATGAATCCGGTAAAATGGGAAAGAAGGAGGAGAAAGAAGAGGAAGAGGAAGAGGAGGAGAAAGAGAAAGAGAAAAAAAAAGAAGAATGAGAGGGAAAGGCTAGATCAGTAGCAACTCGAGGAGGTGTCATGGCGTCTGTTTTGATGATTGTTCGATGCAAATAAAACCATTACAATCGTTATTTTCCAACCCTTTTGAAAATTGGAAAGACCAAAAGGATCGACCATATTCATACAGCATCCGTAACTTTTGTGACATGAAAATAAACCCCATGTTTTTTTTTTTCCTAAAATAGAATCGGACTCCATGACACCTCCTGGAGTTACTACTGATCTAGCCTTCCCCCTGGTGATATGCCCATTAACGAATTCACATCACGCGACCACCAGAGCGGATCTGTAATTGTTCCACGCGCGAATGACAAAACGCTTTATTGTTCCGTGCGTATTGTATAACAGCAGGTAAGACAACAATGTTTTTTTTTTTTTTTTTTTTTTGATAGGGTTGGTCGGTGGTTTTAATAAGCGTTTGGCTTGCTGTGCGCGCGTGTGTATGTGTATTTTGGGATATAAAGGGTTTGTTGTCGTCAGGGGTTGCTTTTGCGGTTCTTAAAGGTAGCGAGTGAATATACCTCATTTAGCTGATTTTGTTTTTAAGTTAGTCTGTAC
>NC_091562.1:37276240-37281240 GCF_042767895.1 Penaeus vannamei
CTATCATTTTTGCTTTGTCATCATTTCTGTCTGGAAATTTTATTTATTATGGGGTTTGACATCTTTTTCATAATTCATGTCCTCAGCACCTCTGTCTTATAGCACCACCGAGGGAGTATGATCTCCATGGTGTGATGATCGATCTGAGCATAAGAAATAATGATGGTGATGATTGTGATAATGACAATGATAGGGATGATTATGATAGTAATGATAGTGATGATGATGATAATAATATTTTCTTTTTTCTGAGCATAGTCTACGACTGGGAGGCTAACGAGATGGTCCTTGGCGCCTACTCGAACTCCGTGCGAGCGACGCTGGCCGAAACCTCCGTCAAACTCTACACCTGGATGTCCGTCTGCCTCGGCCTCGACTTCGCGACCAACACCTTCGCCGGCGTCATCGACAGGGCGGCCACCTTCGGGAACCTGACGGAGGCCGAGAGGGGGAGGAAACGCCAGGTCCCCGGCGGAGGCACGCTCGTCATCGCCCAGGAGCAGGACAAGGAGGGAGGGCTGTTCTCCATCGGCCAGATGTTCTCGGGGGACATGGCCCAGATGAGGATGTTCTCCAGGGTTCTCAGCGAGGAGGAGATGCTGAGCTACGTGGACTGCGGCGAGACTCCAGAGGGCGACGTCCTCTTGGCTTCCTTCGAAGATCTGGACGACTGGGACATTCTGGGCGACGTGGAGGTGGCTTTGGTGCCCGACGAAGTCTTGTGCGAGAAGAAGAAGAGGGAGTTCATTGTCCTTCCAGAGCAAAGGACGTTCTCTGAAGCCCAGAAGATGTGTGAGAAGCTGAGCTTGCCCATGGCTCTTCCGGAGAGCGAGGAGGAGAACAACGACTTGTTCAAGCTCGCTGTCAACGTGGAGTCGCTGTGCCTGTCCTCCTACAGCACCAACGTCTGGATCGGCGCGCAGGGAAACCTCGAAGCCGACGAGTGGCAGAACCTGGAGGATGGAGCAAAGCTGACCTACGACAACCTTGACAAGCGTTACACTTACATCACAGAAGCAAGTCGCTGCATCTCCCAGGGTGGCTCCTTCTACCCCGGGATCTGGTACTCCACCTTCTGCTCAAGGTTCAAGCCGTGCACCGCCTGCGAGAACGCCCCGAAGAGCTCCATCAGAATCCGAGGTCTGTGCAGGGACTCCCGCCTGGACAGGGAAATCCACGTCCAGGGCCTGAAGAACCAGAAGCCGATGTTCCAGGGGACGTTCTACGCTAACGTCTTCTGGGACAACTCCACCTGGGTGATGACGAGCCGCAGGTATCCCGACATCAGGGCGCGCATGAAGATCGCCTTCATCGACGACTACCCGGTGGGCCTGCAGCGCTGGGAGGTGGACGGCGACGTCTGCCCGGACACCGAGATGGACCTCATGATGACGGTCTGCGGCGCCGGGAGCTTCACCTGCAACGACGGCACCTGCGTCAAGATCAGCCAGCGCTGCGACCTCCAGGTGAACTGCGACGACAAGAGCGACGAGCACGAGTGCGATCGCGTGTACCTCGGCCTCGACTACGCGAAGCACATCCCTCCGCCGCCGCCCAAGGGCGAGGACCACCTCAACATCACCTTCGACCTCACCATCACCGCCGTCCGGACGCTGAGCCTCCTGGAGCAGAAGCTCGCTCTTGACGTCATCATCGTCCTACAGTGGGTGGACTCCCGACTCCAGTACTTCAACCTTCAGGAGCAGCAGAGTAGGAACCTGGTGCAGGACAGGACTGAGATGTGGCAGCCTCGCTTGGTCATCACGGACGACACGGGCAGTCAGGTGGACTTCAACGAGCGCCGGGCTGCCCTGGTGGTCGTCAAGGAGTCGGAACCGCTTCCCGACGACGACACCAGGGTCAAAGAAGGTGGGTTGCGCTGGAGACACGGGGTCACACCTCACAGTGATCTAAAAATAGCTTCATTGGGATATGTGAGCTTGTTAGATAGTTTATCTTCGGTGAACTAGTTAACCACGCATACTAGCTTTCCCTCTCACCACATACACATTCCTCAGAAATTTTATTTCCTCGACCCAAATCTCCCTCATCTCTTCCACATTTCCCCCGCCGTCCCTTACCGCCCTCCTCTCTCTTCTCCCTCCCTCAGCTGCAATATATCGCGGGAAGGACAACCGACTCTCCCTCCGCCAGGAAGTCACGATCTCTTACCAGTGCCAGTTCGACCTCAGACGGTTCCCCTTTGACGAGCAGCAGTGCGCTTTGACGTTCCAAATGGGAGAAATGGAGTCCCTCCTGGTCAAGCTGCGACGAGGGGAGGAAGGCGTGGTGTACAAAGGCCCAAAGCAACTGCCAGAATACAAGGTGAGGGGAACATGACTCGCTCAGGAGGGGGACGTTCAAAGCGCGGGCTGTGAAAAGGGGACATATGGCTGAAAGAAAAGGGGAAGGGATGATTAGGTCTACTTTAAGCGTCTGGGTAGAAGGGGATAGAAGTTAGGCGGGGAGAGGGGAGCGAAAATGAAAAAAAAATATGAAAAAAATAGATGAACAGGGCCAACAAAGGGAGAAACACGAATTAGAAAGGAGAGAACAATAGAGGAGGCCATCATCAGTGCAAAGTTTGGATCCCGTTCGCCACTATCTCCTTACACTCTACACATTTTCCTTTATCTCTCCTGCTAAGGGAGGCTCCAGCTCTCCCGCTGACCTTAAGTAACATACGACCTGCTTTTTTTTTTTTTTTTTTTTTTTTTTTTTGTAGCGAACTCTCCTCTGGTCACGAGAATCATATATGTCTCTTCCCTCCTTCATAATTATTTCGAATCTTTTTTTTCTGTAGCTGCAGTGATCAGGGGAACAACATTTTTCCTGTGTTATGCTGATTAGAATTTAGCTTTCTATACCATAAGCTGCGGCAGAATTTAAACAAATGACATCCAACTTCACCTTCAGGAGAAATTGTGTTACGAAGACGATGAATAAGGATGAAACGATAGAATAAAGAATGAGGAATGAGATAGAATAAGAAAATATTGATGGAAGGGTAGCACCACTAGATGATAGGGGTAACTAAACAATTTATATATATATTAGTAAACAACTTTAGAAATAGAGGGAAAAAAATCAATGTAAACGAAGGGTCTCCTGGAGATTAAACTACAACATGAAAGAGAATTAAAGATAAAAGGGTACAGGGAGAATGCGATAAATAGGACACGCATACATGATAAAAAGAGGAGACGGCGGGCGGGGGATCAGGAGGAAATGGCAAAGCTTTGGCGGGAAATTTGAAAGAAATGATCGTTCACCAATTCAGATATTGAATGACATAATTAATTTTGCTTCATTTTCCACTACGCTCTATACATACATCGCCGACTGAAGGGAGGGAGAAGACAAGGGATAGTATTCTATGTGATCAGGATTTCATTTCTTTTTTTTTTTGTAGAATAGAGGAGAATTATTCATCAATATCGTACTGTTCCCGCCAAAAATTTCGAAAGCCAGGATGGTCACGTGATTCATTTCAATTTCACGCTGCTGATGGGTTTCGCAAAGTTCTGATGATGTTCATTAAGTTCTTTCCTCACACAACTCCTATATATGTGCAGCACACACGTCAGGCGTACATACACACATCACTCACATGTGTCAGACATGCCACACACACACACACACACAAACACAGACACATACAAACGCAGCCACACAGCCACAGATACACACACACATACACACAAACACACACATACACACACACACACACACACACACACACACACACACACACAAACACAGACACATACAAACACAGACACAAACACAGCCACACACACACACAGATACACACACACACATACACACAAACACACACATTCACACAGATACACACACTTTCACACACACACACACACACATACACACACAAACACACACACACAAGTCCAATCACTTACAAAATAACAATAATAAATAAAAACCAAAAATGAAATATCCGCAAAGCTCTCTCCGTCTGACCCCCCCCCTCCCTGCCCCCGCCCCCGCCCCGTGTCCCCAGGTGAGCCAGGTGGTGATGCAGGCCATCTCGAGCAACGCCACGGAGGGCCAGCTGGTGACCATGACCCTGACCAACCTGTACCGCTACTACCTCGGCAACGCCTACGTGCCCTCGCTCCTGCTCGTGATCATCTGCTACTCCACCTTCTACTTCCGGGTGGAGGAGTTCGGCGACCGGATCATGGTCAGCATCACGGCCATGCTCGTCCTCGTGGCCCTCTTCTCCCAGACGTCGTCCACGATCCCGAGGACGACCTACCTCAAGTACATCGACGTGTGGTACATGTTCTACATCGTCCTCGACTTCATCATGATCATCCTGCTGGTGGTCATCAACTACGTCCGGTGGAACGTGAGCGAGAGCAACCTGACGGCGAGGACGACGGTGGTGGCGCCCATGGTGGACTCTCTGATGGCCAAGAGCTCGAGGGGCAGCTTGAAGGGCGGCAGGACCCTCCCGCAGCTGCTCAACCTCGGCTGCTGCGTCCTCCTGCCCCTGATTAACTTCGTCTTCACCTTCTGCTACGTCATCATAAGCATTGGCTACTGAGGGTGGCAGAGGGCGCGTCGGGGAGATGGCTGTCAGTTTGTTTCTGTCTCTTAACCTGTTTTGTCTGTCTGTCTGATTCTGTCTGTCTGTCTATTTAGCGGTCTTGGTCTCCCTTGCATTTCTCTTTCACTCTCTCATTCTCATTCTCTCTCTCTTTCTTTCTATCTCTCATTCTCTCTCTCTATTCTCTCTCTCTATTCTCTCTCTCTCTCTCTCTCTCTCTCTCTCTCTCTCTCTCTCTCTCTCTCTCTCTCTCTCTCTCTCTCTCTCTCTCTCTCTCTCTCTCTCTCTCTCCCTCTCTCTCTTTCTCTACTCTCTCTCTTTCTTTCTTTCACTCTCCCTCCCTCCCATCTTCCCTGTCTGGCTCTCTCTCACCTTTTCTATATTTTATATTAATGTTTGTCTGTTTGCTTTTTCATATATTTTGTAT
>NC_091562.1:37326240-37328740 GCF_042767895.1 Penaeus vannamei
TTGCGACGTATAAATGAAAATGGAAATACTGCATAGGAAAAATGAATATATAAGTTGACACCAGATAAAAAAAAAAAAACAATAATGATTGATGCAATATCTAAGATTATGTTAATAACAATGATAATAAGGGTAAGGAAATTGTAATGTTATTATCATTACTATTTTTTTAGGAAAAATGAATATATAAGTTGACACCAGATAAAAAAAAACAATAATGATTGATGCAATATCTAAGATGATGATAGCAATGATAATAATGGTAAGGAAATTGCATTATCATTACTATTTTTATTATCTTTTTATCATTATCATTATTATTAGCATTATTTTTATCATCATCATCACCTTCATCATTATCCTCATCCTCATAATCAACATCATTATCATCGTCATCATCATTGTTATTACTATTATTATTATCATTATTATTGTTATTATCATTATTATTATTAAGGATTTTGAATATCTGTGTTAATAATGATAATGATAATAATCATAATGGCATTTGTGGAGAGAGAGAGAGAGAGAGAGAGAGAGAGAGAGAGAGAGAGAGAGAGAGAGAGAGAGAGAGAGAGAGAGAGAGAGACAGAAAGAGAGAGAGAGAGAGAAGGACCTATAAGCGAGGGAAAGGATGCTCAACAAAGGATAAGGGATTAGATTCCAAGAGAAAGGGATCCAGACCATATAAACAAAGGACAATATGAAGGGGAATTTGTCAGTATATAAGGTATTTGAAACGTCTTCAAAGAATCAGAATCATAGATAATGACGATGAAACAGCATAGAAGAGAAGCTAGAAATGGAAAGAGAAGGAAAAGAAATGGAAAGAGAAGGAAAAGAAATGGAAAAAAGAAAGAGAAAAATGTAAAGCAAGGAGGAGGAAAAGATGAAAAGAGGAGAAAAAAATGAAAGAGAAGGAGAGAAAATGGAAAGTGAAGGAGGAGAGAAAATGGAAAGAGAAGGAGGAGATAAAATTGGAAAGAGAAGGAGAGAAAAAGGGAAAAAAAGGAGGGAGAAATGGAAATCAAGGAGAAAAATGAAAAGAGAAGGAGGAGAGAAAAATGGAAAGACAAGGAAGGGAGAAAATGGAAAAAAGAGAAAAAAATGAAAAGAATAGGAGAGAAAAATAGAAAGAGAGGGAGGAGAGAGAAAAATTAAAAAGGAGAGAGAAATGAAAAGCAAGGAGAAAAGACGAAAACAGAAGGAGAGAAAAAAAGTAAGAGAAGAAGGAGAGAAAAATAGAAAGAGAATGAGGAGAGAAAAATGGAAAGAGAAGTAGAGCAAATGGAAAAAAGGAGAGAGAAAAAAGGGGGAAAGTAAAATGGAAAAAAAGAACGAAAAATGAAAAAGAGAAAGGTGAAGGAGAGAAAAAATGGCAAGATAAGACACTAGACCCCATTTTATCCTTTTAAAACAAGTGCTCCACGAAGCTCGATAAGAAAAGGAATCCAATCCTAAGCGAGAGAGGATTTAGCCTTAATCCTTTCACTCTCTCATCCTCGAAGGTACCGATAAAAACCATTATTTCCATTAGGAATGACAGATAACGAATCTACGGAATAAGAGGTGGCCGTTAAAGGTAGAGGAAAGTAGGGAGGGTAGAAGTAGGGAAAAGGAGGGAGGTAGGGTAGAAAAAGGGAAAAGAAGGGAGGAAGGAAAGGAGGGAGAGTAGGGAAAAGGAGGGAGGGTAAGAGAAAGAAGGGAGGCGAGAAAGGAGGGAGCGGGAGGGAAAAGGAGAGAGGAAAGAGGGAGTCGAGAGGGAACGTACAATAGCATGACTTTTCAGAATGGATTCGAGAAGTGGACTTTACGTTGCGAAAGAGGGTCGTTAGGATGTGGAAAAAATGTGGATTTTAACGGAATTTATGTTTAAGCTGGAAGACAGGCAGATGTGCGTATACACACAGGTACACCCATACACACGTAAAATTTTATATGTGTGTGTGCGTATGTGTTTGTGTGTGTGTGTGTGCGTGTGCGTGTGTGTGTGTGTGTGTATGTGTGTGTGTGTGTGTGTGTGTGTGTGTGTGTGTGTGTGTTTGTCTGTGTGTGTGTGTATGTGTGTGCATGCGTCTGTGTATGTGTGTGTACATCTGTACATAACACACGCCCATCATACAATACCCAAATACACTTAAAAAAAAAAAATCGCATAATCATTTCACATCCAAATACACGGCGATCAGGTGCAATTCACCATTTTCCGCCCAACCACGTGAGAGGGAGAGAAAAAAAGATATCCGCATTCTCGCATAAACGTCCCTCCTCCGCCATTACCCGCCCCCCACCCCCCCTATCCGCACTGCAACGGCGCCAGGATGCGACGAATCCCGCCATCCGCACGTGACACAATCTCGAGCCAATTTATCCGCTCGCTGGTCGCAAGAAGCGGCGGGGAAAATATGATAGATTCCCCGCTGTGGGTCGCCCGGGATCTCTATTGCGAGGCGGTGTTATAAGCGGGGCGAAGTAGGGGTGGGTGGGTGTGGGGGTGAGG
>NC_091562.1:37336240-37338740 GCF_042767895.1 Penaeus vannamei
CTCGGTGAAAAATAAGAGTTTACATGAGACTGCAATAATGAAAGAAAATTTGTCCGCCATGTATCTAACGGCAATTCACCGGCTTGGAAGAACAGGGTGAACACTATCTTCAGCAGTTTCTTTGGTTTACAGAGTTTCTGAGGAATTGGAAACTCCGAACGATGATACATGCCAAAAATACAAAAAAAAGTTTTGTCTATACACAGATTTCGGAAAAAAACGAGAAATATTCTTTCTGGAAGTGAGAACTTTACCAGTATGGTCAAATTTGTCTGGATTCAACTGATTTTTTATTTGTAACAAAACATGTCTCTGAAAGTGCCATTAGCGTGTAACGTTTTCAATAATCTGTTATTATCAATATTATTTGTAGATTTTTGTTCTTATCTTGTTAATGCCATAAACCCGTATTATTTTAGATTTCAAACAAAACATTTCTGTAAACTGTTTGTTTTCGTAAAACCTGTTTATTTGGTCTATATCCTGAACAGAATGTTCACCTTTGTTGTATATTTGCATACATTTTTTCAGCTTTTAATGCGCAATTTTTCCGTCCTTATCATAAGTTATCAATTGATTACCTCAATATCCTTAATAGTAAGTAATTAGAATCTGTTTATTTGGTAGCGTGTGTGGCCGTGTTAAGCCATCGAGTAACCAATGCTGGTTTCTCATAATCAAACATTGAATAGTCATCACTATGATTGCTTTTCCTTTACACAAACGGAAGGTGGACTGACAATATACAAATGAAAGTATAAAAAGAGGATTCCCAGTAATCATTTGCAATCTTGAGGCTTTCAATGCTTCGCACATTCATTCCACTACCGATTAGTGCTGTGTACCCAGGAAAGGACAAACTGGCAACTGTCAGAGAGGAGCGCTGCGATTGGCTGTCTCTTCTTTGTTCTAATTGGCTGACACTTGGTGCTTTTGTTTACTTGTTTTTGCGTGTTTTCACTTATAAATAATGTTTTTTTGATGTCTATTATTGGAAATTGATGTCTCCAGCACTCTACTATTTTTTTCCTTAGAATTTGGCGAATCGATGTTATCCAGTGTCCCAGGGTAATTTTTTTGTTTTTGTTTTTAAGTCTACAATTTTTGTTTTTGCGTCCCTGTGTCTCTAATTTATACAAATGTGAACTAGCGGGAGTATGTGCGCGCATGTCCCTGTGTGTGGATGTATATATATAGGTATTTTATATAAAAAGAAATATTAAAAACATCCTTAGTGTATAGTTGGTATTTAGAAAAAGCATAGTTTTTGCCAATAACTTTCCAGAAAGTATATTTTTTCTCATTTCTGGAAAAAAAAAATAATAAAAAAACATGAATTCCCGTTGTCTTACAGAGCACATGGAACTGTACTCACACTGAAGATGAAAATAACTACCAATAAATGAATGAATTAATTAATATGGCGACATATTTCCTGCATACGTGTGATTTACATGAAAAATGCCTCAGTACGTAGATGTTTCAGCTTCATGGAAACCGTTGTCATTTCTCTTTATTTTACGTTATTAATATCTGCGATATCTCGGTAATGATGATAATAATCATAATGAAAAATATAGTTTTAATGAATTTAATGATAATAGTGAGAATGACAAGGATAAGATAATATTGATGGTAATAACAATGATAATAACAATAGTAATGATAATGATAATGAGAAAGATGCCTCTGCTACTACTATAGTATTTAAGAACATTATAATGATGATGGTAATATTAATGGTAATGGTGATACCACCACCACCGCAACAGGAAAACAGTAACAACACTAATGATAATCATAATACTCACACACACACACACACACACACACACACACACACACACACACACACACACACACACACACACACACACACACACACACACACACACACACATACACACACACACACACACACACACACACATATATATATATATATATATATATATATATATATATATATATATATATATATATATATATATATATACATGTACATCAGTGTTTATATATATATATATATATATATATATATATATATATATATATATATCTACATACAGAAATACATATATATATACATACATACACACACACACACACACACACACACACACACACACACACACACACACACATATATATATATATATATATATATATATATATATATATATATATATATATATATATATATATATATATATATATATTATATGTATATACATGTACATCTGTGTTTTTATATATATATATATATATATATATATATTATATATATATATATATATATATGTATATATATATCTATATATCTATATATATATATATATATTCATTTATATATATATACATACATATATATGTATGAATATACATAAATATATATATATATATATATATATATATATATATATATATATATATATATATATATATATATATATGCACCTGTATATCTGTATTTTTATATATATATATATATATATATATA
>NC_091562.1:37353740-37358740 GCF_042767895.1 Penaeus vannamei
GTCCTACAACAGGTTTTCACCGTAAATAATACGTGTTCAAGATTACAAAATGATTAGAGCGAGAAAAGGAATGAATACATGTATTTATTTAAGCATATATATTTTTTTCTTCTTCTTTTTCTTTTTTCTTTTTATTTTTTTATTTTTTGTTTTACTCAGGCATGATAATATGACAATCTCTTCGGTAAATAAAACACGGTATTTAGATAGAGTTTGGTTTAATCTTGGTAACGATACACTCGAAGGGGGGAAACTGTAATATTTATGTAGTCTATTACAGAAATGTTTCAGAGGAATATTTATAGCAGGGCAGTAATAGCACAGGTAAATAGGATAAATGGACTGACATATACGAAGTGAATAACTCTTCATCTCCATTTTGTCACACCTTAATAGCAGTGATTATTAAAGAAGGATTGAAGGTTTTATTGCAGGATAACGAGGTTAAACGTTTAATATGAAAATCATTCAATTCATATGCGGAATTCATATGCTTTAACCATTCATATGTAATTTATCTAAGGCTTTGATAACCCATGGATATTGCAGCACATTAATCTGTCATTCTAGTGTTTGAATCCCAAACAGGAATTAAAATCTTGTAATTTGTCGAATTATTACGCGATTTCATTAGATTCCAGTATCAACAAGTTGTCACAATAAGGGCGTTTTAAGCAGGGAAATTTCTTGCCTAAAATCTCAAGACTTTTTCTTGCTATCTCAGGAATTTGTCTTGCTTTCTCAAGCGCCCTCCATAGATGGCTAGACTTCTGCTTGATAAGTCAAGTGGTGTACCGTCACCATGGCAACAACGTCGTTCGCGTACCGTACTGGTTAGGGCGGTACACATATATACGAAAGACAGGAAAGCAAGGCAAAAGTCTGTGAGCCCCAGCGGTTAGCGGATAGTGTGATATCTGAACAATAGATGGCGCTGGGTACGCAATGTGTGGAGGGAAGGAGAGGGAAGAAGTTTAAGGAAAGAGTGAGGGACGGGATATGGGGGATGAATGGGGAAGAGGAAGATATGGGGTTGAGGAGAGAGAGAGAAAGATAAAGAGAGAGAGAGAGAGAGAGAAGAGAGAAGGCATTCGAATGCGGGCGTTAGCCATGAACTCGGCTTAAGATCTTATCTGAGAAATAATTTTTCACGTTTTTTTCTGTAATCTCCATATTATATTTGAAGCAACTGAAATTAACTGAAAACGAAAGGAAATTAAGGAGATTATGGGAAAGAAAAAGTCTTTCATGGAAAGCATAAATCCTTATGAGACGAACAATTTATCTTTTATATTTAAAATACTCTTCTCTCTAAATTGAGAACAGAAATAATGATAACAAAAATTATATTGACATTAACATCGACGTTGAAATTGACATGGGTAATAATATAATAGCAATAACAATTAGCAATATTATCATTATTATTTTTATCATTATCTGCATCCGCATCTTTGTTATTAGAGTTATAATTAGTGTTATTACATGGAAAATAATCCAGCCAACTGCTCTTGAAGGAAATTAATTTTTCAACATATCTTACAACATTCTTCTGTTGATGTTATATTCTCTGACTATCATTTCCAGACTCATAAAGTCGTATATATGGAAATGAGTAGGCCTATAATTTGATTCAGTGATGTTCATTTGTTTTGACAGCGCGCGAGAGTGTAAGGGTTGCCAATCTGAAATGTGTGTCACACTTTTAGAGGCACGGTACATGCATATAGGAGAAAATATTATACTTTGCAAAGAAGTTAGGGTAGATATATTTATCTAAACCAATTATTATGTAAGATACAAGAGTTGAGCGTAGAATCTTTCAGGTTTGACATTTAATGGAGCCGTTCGTGTGAATTGGCAACATTGCTCGGGCTCTAATAAGCGCAGTTCTTGGCCTCGGAGCAAAAATTCTTTGACCAAGCGCTCCCTAACTTAAAACGCCTCAAGTATCATAACTTTAACGAAATGTCCTTTACATTTTACTTACAAAAGGGAGTCTTCAGCAGAACTATACAAGATTCTAGCCACTATAAATACATTGCTGATTGATTAACTGAGGTGTTTAGCAGTTAAATAAACAAGATGTTTGATTTAGATTTTTTTCCCACTAGGCATACGTTTGTTGATGAACGTTTATGTAATGTTTCGGGAAAATTAACAATTATGGTAACAAACAAGATGTGATGCGTTTTTTGTCTTAGTTCTCTTTAAAACCCCGTGTCTATCTAAGTTCTTAAAAATATATTTATGAAATAAGATAATGCAAGATATTATTATCCTTATCATATTTTTATTATCATTTTTATTATCATCGTTATTATAATTTTGTTATTATTATTATTATTTTATCATTATTACATTTTGTGTTCTTTTCCGTTTCAAATTTATTGCATTTCATTGTGTTAGTAATATAAACCAATATACATAGAATAACGTAAGCTCATAAACATCTGCAAGTATAACTAACATGGTTGTATTAATTACAACGCTAGTCAAGGTTAAGACTGTATTTAGGATCACACCCGAAAAAGGTTAGGAAACACTCATGTACAGCAACACAGTAAACAATCGTTAGTAGGGCTGTCGAAAGTCTCAATAACGAACAGAACATTATATTACGGAATGGTTAGTATTTAGAGGTTTAAAGCATTTTAAGCAGGGGAGCGCTTGAGCAAGTGATGCCAGACATGTGGAAGTGTCTTTTTATAAAGTACAAATTATAACAGTCCTTGATGAGCATAGAAATATCAAAATAACACACAAAATATACATACTTGGGTTTTAAAAGCAATATTCCCACCAACAATCTCGGAAAGAGATAACTTGTGCACAAGTCGAGGGTGGAGTTTATTTCACCGGCGGTTGGTAACAGTTTGAGCGCGCAATTCAAAACAACTGACAAGCTAGCGCCGCATCAAGTAAATCTGCCCAAACATCTTAACAAAGTGCAATATTTTCTCCTATATTCATATAAAGTGCCTGTAAAACCCTGACACACACTTCCGATTGGCAGCCCTTTAATTCTGACGCGTTATTAAAACAAATGAACATCCCTGAAATAAAGTATAGGCCTATCCATTCCCATATATCCGATTTTATGAGGTTAAATATAACAAGTCATCGAATACAATATCAACAGACTTTTTTCACTTGAAATATTCTTTATTTCATAGAATAGCAGATCTATTACTCGATTTAGAGAGACGAGGAGTTTAACAATAAGAGGTAAATTGTTCGTCTTATAATAATTTATTATTTGCAGGTAAAACATTTTTTATTCCCATAATCTCCATTATCTCCTCTCGTTTTCAGTTAATTTCAATTTCTCTGAATATGATTTTAAGAATATTACTGAATCAGATACCGTGAAAAAAATTATTTATCTTAATACATATTAAGCGGAGTTCCTGGACAGGATCGTGACCAATACGGTACGCGACCGACGCTGTTGCCATGGTGACGGTGCACCGCTTGACTTAGCAAGCGCAAGTCAAGCCATCTACGGAGGTCGCTTGAGGAAGCAAGCGAAATGCTTGAGTTACCAAGAAAAACGCTTGAGATTTCAGGCAAAAACTTTGCCTACTTAACACGCCTTTGGATTCATAATGTCTCGAATAGTCGTTCATGAATTCAAATGAACTTACTGTGAGATCATTTTATCCCCATAAAGGATAGAATATGCCTTGCAATATGCAGATGAGCCACATAAAGTAAACTGGGATAAAGTAAACTGCGACTAGATTTTTTTTCTTCTGAAGACACCAACGCTGTGTAATATGAATGGCGCCAATAAAACACTAGGTAGGTAAAGTCACAACCTCCTCCCCTCCTATTTTCAACTTCCCTTCGCTCGATATTTTGAAGAAAATTATTGTTTCAATATCAAATGAATGCTGAATATAAAATGAATGCTGATGTATATTTTTGTATCTAATGAAGTGTTATCATTTAACAGATTTGAACCAGAGTGTGATTGAGAGCAGGAATAACCGAATCACCACAGGGTTGTGTGGATGGACGAATTGAAGTGGTGACGGCCTTTCCGATTTACTGGAAGTAGATATTAATTTACTGACAGCAGATATTAGAAATCCTGAAGGAGGTTTTTCTCCAAATAATTAGGGCTTTGGTGTTTCCTGAAGCTGATCCCTACTACCTTATAAAAGACAACAGCCCCATCCACAACAGCTGTCTAGGAGTGGTTTCATAATCGGATCTCAGCCCAGGTGAACACTTGTGGGCGGCCATGTCAGTATGCAAGCGGCAAGGCCACACTCGCAATCGTATTACAGCTGTAAGTAATGCCTTGCATGCATGGGAACGTCTACACTGTGAGGAGCGCCGTGACTTGACAGTCTATGCCATGATGCCTGAACTGTGTTTTGGCAGCATGGGTTAGGAACACGAATATTTAACTTGAAAATATTATCAGTATCTAATTTTCCTTGTTTAGTCATAATGAAATATGACAAAAGTCATTAGGTATCATTGGGTAACGCCTGTCAGAAAGTTTAGCATGATTTTCTAGCGATATATTTCTGTTCAGCTGTACAAGTTACATGACAGTGAACTAAGTTTGCACGTGATCACTATCCAATACAATGCTTTCATGTATGCTGGTAATGTAATTATATTAAAATATATTTTTCATGTTCATAAAAAGATGAAAATAGCATGTGAACAATTTGTTGCAGAATAATCGCCAACATTTATTAATACATCTATGCTTATTTTTTTCTAAATATAATTACTAATCCTGAAAAGCTTCGTTGGGAAATTATACAGCAAAGGTTAGTACAGGAAAATACCTCACATTTCACGACATGATTATAGAATTAACATTCTACCAGAGTAATTAGGGATTTGAAAATGCGAACTCCCGTTATGGTTATTCAGTGCTATGCAAATTCAGTCCAAATTCAAAGCTCCTTAATCATCATTCATTATGTGCTCTTTCGAATCAGCATAAAAATAATTTTAAGGGCCTTTGTGCTACA
>NC_091562.1:37421240-37423740 GCF_042767895.1 Penaeus vannamei
TTCTCCTCCTTCTCCTCCTCCTCCCCTTATCCCTCTCTTTCTCCACCCTTTCTTTCTCTCTCCTCCTCGTCCGGGTCTCCTGTGCCGCTTCTCGCTTCCGCCCCGCTTGAGCGTTCGTCCTCGAGCTTCCCCCTTGAGGTTCTTCGTTCAGGGACCTCGCTCCTTTTATGGGCTGTCACAGGTGTCATACGCTCAGAACGGGACAATTTGATTCCATTTCTATTGATATTTCTTGTGTGGCGTTGTTCCTTTTTTTGTTTTCGTTTTCGGTTGTGTCGTTGTTGCTTTTCTTTTTGTTCTTTTGTTTTTTGTTGTTTTTCTTCTTTTTCTTGTTCGTCTTTTTTTTTAGGTTTTCTATTTTGTTTTCTGTCTGTTTGTATTTTTAATTGGTTTATTTGTATTTTTTTGTGTTGTTCCTTTTCTTTTCGTTTTCTCTTTTTGTTTTTTTCTTTCTTTCTTTCTTTCTTTTTCTTTTTCTTTCGTCTTTTTCTTGTAGATTTTTCTGTCTTGGATTTTGTTTGTTTGGTTTATTGGTATCTCTTGTGTGTTGTTGTCTCTTTTCTTTTCGTTTTTCTTTTTCTTCTTTTTTCGTCCGTTTCTTGTAGGTTTTTCTGTCTTGGATTTCTTTTGTTTGTATTTTTGTTTGTTTATTGATTTTCTTGTGTGTCGTTGTTCCTTTTCTTTTCGTTTTTCTCTTTTGTTGTTTTTCTTCTTTTTCGTCTATTTCTTGTAGATTTTCTTGTTCTTCGTCTGGATTTGTCTCAATGTATTTCATATTTTTTCTTCACCCTTTCTCTTCGATTTTTCCTTTTATATTAGTTTCTTTATATATTCTTATCAGGTTGTCTCTTTTATTCTGTTTGTTTCTGCACGCATTATATATCTTTCTTTCTTATCCCATTCTTTCTCCTCCTCCCTCTTCCCTCTCTTTCTCTTCCCTCTCTTTCTTTCCCCCTTTCTTTCTCCTCCTCGTCCCACTATTTCCCTTTCTCCTCCCTCTCTCCCCTCTTAACGTTCTATCTGTCTACCTAAATCATTATCTCTACTTCTTTTTCTTTTTTCTCTTCTTTTTCTTCATTTGTAATTTCTCCATTCTATCTGTCTACCGTGATCATTATCGCTATTTCTTTTATTTTCTCTCCTATTTCTATTTTGTATTTTATTTTTATCTTTCTTAATTTTTCTATCTATCTTTCTCAGTTGATGTATCAATCTATCCCTCATTTTTTCATCTCCCTATCCACCGTTTCCATCCACTTATCTCTCTGAATTTCTTTCTCTCATCCATCCATCTCTCATTCTTTCTATCCACTAATCTTTCAGTCTATTTTTCTATCTTTCTCTCATCCATCCATCTCTCCTTCTTTCTATCCACTAATCTTTCAGTTTTTGTTTTCTTTCTTTCTATCTCCCACTCTTTCTATCCATCTATCTCAATCTTCCTATCCACTTTATCTTTTAGTCTTTTTTGTCTTTCTATCTCCCACTCTTTCTATCCATCTATCTCAATCTTCCTATCTATTTTGCCGTTCCAATCTCTAACACAAAATACTCGACTTGGACAAAACTACCACGGCTCTCGTTTTCTAAAACACTTTCTACGTTTTCTTTGTCTTCAGCCCTTACTCTACCATTCTCCCCCACTCATCTGTTTCTATTGTTCCGGCTCTTGTGTCTACTCCCTTCACTACTCCATTGTTAGAATATCTTTTAATTTTCCAGAATGTTTCAGTTTCTCTTTTTTTTATCTTGATGGGAGAGATTATTCATTTGACTGTGAGGATGTTTTCAGTTTTAAATGTAGTGTTTGGTCGGGATATCGTATTTATGGTCGTGTTAATGGTGTAAATTTAATCACAGTTATAATGATGATAATTATAGTTATATCTAGTATGGTGTGATTTTAGATTCAGTCACAATTACAGTTTTATTGTTCCATTGTTTTCATTCGTTTTGTTCCAGGAGAGTATGTGCTATTTCCCTCAAGGAGTAATCGCGTAGGATCAAAGAGTAATGCATATGGCTAACACTCCCTGTAATAAAACATTTATTTGTGACCTGCTCAAGACTTTCCTAACTCTTTGACCTGTGATGGGTACGGCTAGGAGGTCCTTGAAGCCCGCCCGTTAGATGTCCAAGTTTCTCTGTATCTTCTCCTTTGAAACAGCGGGCCCAAAGCGGCGCACTCCTCAGAGCAGGACCGGCCACAGCGGAGTAGGAGTTGGAAGGATCTGACACAGCTCTAGACACTAAAGCAGGGGTTCCCAAACTTTATTTCGACCCCCAGATGGAGTTTCAAATTTTCTATCGACTCCCCTAGCTTTTAATTCAAGGAGATAATAAACAATGAAATATCAAGTTAAAAAATCACTAGCTTTTAATCCAAGGAGATAATAGACAATGATGAAACATCAAGTAAAAAAATCAGGAATTGTTGAAATACTATAAGATGGAAAGAAAACAGCAGCCAATATAGCAACTACAGACAAATTTCAACTTT
>NC_091562.1:37431240-37436240 GCF_042767895.1 Penaeus vannamei
GACCCTCTCGACGGGAAGGGCGTCAGAGACTTCACAATTAATTTCCTCTCCAGAAGGATCAAAACAGTGTAGCCTGAGAGAGAGAGAGAGAGAGAGGGAGGGGGGGAAGGAGAGAGAAAGAGAGAGAGGGAAGGAAGGAGGGGGGGGGAGAGAGGGAGGGAGAGAGAGAGAGGGGGAGGGAAGGAGGAAGGAGAGAGAAGAGGAGGGAAGGAGGGAGGGAGAGAAAGGGGGAGGGGGAGGGAGGAGGGAGGGGGGAGAGGGGGAGGGGGAGGGAGGGGGAAGGAGAGAGGAAGAGAGGGAGGGAAGGAAGGAGAGAAGGGGAGGGAGAGAGAGGGGGAGAGAAAGAGAGGGAGGAAGGAGGGAGAGAAGGGAGGGAGGGAGAGAGAGGGAGGGAGAGAGAGAGAGGGAGGGAGGAGGGAGGGAGGGAAGGAGAGAGAGAGGGGTTGGGAGAGAGAGAAGAAGGGGGAGGGAGAGAGAGGGAGGGAAGGAGGGAGAGAGAGGGAGAGCGGGAGAGAGAATGAGAGAGAAAGAGGGATGGAGGGAAGGAGGAAAGAGAGAGAGAGAGAGAGAGAGAGAGAGAGAGAGAGAGAGAGAGAGAGAGAGAGAGAGAGAGAGAGAGAGAGAGAGAGAGAGAGAGAAAGGGGGGGAGGAGGGAAGGAGGAGGAGAGAGAAAGAGAGAGAGGGGGGGAGGGAGGGAAGGAGGGAGAGAGAAAGAGAGAGAGGGGGAGGGAGGAGAGAGAGAGAGAAAGGGGAGGGAGGGATGGAGGAAAAAAGAGAAGGAGGGAGAGAGCGAGAGAGAGAGGAGGATGGAAGGAAGGAAGGAGAGAGAGAGAGGGGGAGGAGGGAGGGAGGGAAGGAGAGAGAGAGAGAGAGAGAGAGGGAGGAGGAGAGAAAGAGAGACAGAGAGAGAGAGACAGAGAGAGAGAGAGAGAGAGAGAGAGAGAGAGAGAGAGAGAGAGAGAAGAGGAGAGAGAGAAAGGAGGGGAGGGAGGGAGGGAGGAGGGAGGGAGGGAGGGAGGGAGAGAGAGAGAGAGAGAGAGAGAGAGAGAGGGAGGGAGGGAGATGGAGGGCGAGGGAGGGCGAGGGAGGGAGAGGGAGAGAGAGAGAGAGAGAGAGAGAGAGAGAGAGAGAGAGAGAGAGAGAGAGAGAGAGAGAGAGAGAGAGAGAGAGAGGGAGAGAGAGGGAAAGAGAGAGAGAGTGAGAGGAGAATTAGGAGGAGGAGGAGGAGATGGGAGAACGAAGAGAAGGAGGAGGAAGAAAATGTGTTAATTGAATGTGCTCGGGGGAGGAGGGAGAAGGGTTATTCCAGCCTCCTTCTCCCACTTTTCCGCCTCTTTCTGACCTTTTTTCGCTTCCCCTCTCTAACCCCCTTCCCTTAATCTTAGCCCTCTCTCTGTCTTTCTCGTCCTCCTCTTTGACGTTCTTTATCTATCTTTTTCCTATTATCGTCTTTCTCTTCCCCCTCTTTAAGCGCCTTGCTTTTACCCTCTTTCTAAAATCTTTTTCTTCCTCTCTGTGACCTTCTTTCTCTAACTTTTCCTGTCTTTCTATCGTCTTTCTCTTCTTCTCTTTAACCTCCTCTTCCTACTGTTCCCCTTCCCCCTTTACTCTCCTCTCTTCCTTCCTCCTGTAATCACATTTTGCACTTTCATACATTTCAGCTTTATACGTTCTCCTAAGTCCTTCTGCCTCGTTTTATTTCGTTTTGTGACACGTTTTATTGCGCTGTTCTTTGTAATCTATCCATCTCCAAGATCAATGTTCAAGTTTACAAAAAAAGGGAATGATGCTGTTATTTTCATTTTCATTATTTCTTTAAGAACATTTTGGCTTCACTATGTCATCAAGTTCTAGAGATCATCTTTGCCCTGTTTTGGAGTGAAAAGGAGGATTATCTTTTATGCTTTTATATGTTAGAGTGAGAGGGGGGCAGGGAAGGGTGAAGAGGGAGAGAGAGAGAGGAAGAGGAAGGAGAGAGAGGAGAGAGAGGAGAGAGAGAGAGAGAGAGAGAGAGAGAGAGAGAGAGAGAGAGAGAGAGAGAGAGAGAGCGAAAAATAGAGAGTCAGAGAGAGAGAGAGAGAGACAAGCAGCGACAGACAGAGAAAGAAAGAAAGATAATTAGATACAGAAAAAAGCACGAGTAAAAAAGAGAGAGAGAGAAAAAAAAGAGAGAAAAACATCGCGAGCCAATCATCAAAGGAGTCACTTTCTAGACGGTGTTCGCAAGCACGCGAAGCCCAACGAAAACTTAATTTGAAGCTGTCACAAACGGGAAGTGCCTGTCTATTAATCCAGGCAGACCGTGAGATGGCCCCCGCCTCTCGTAATCACGCTGGTGGCTCGATGAAAAGATTAGATTGAAGAGGATCCTGCCCTGGCAATTTTCTTAGGGCTGGAAAAGAAGGTGAACGCTGATGGAGTTATCACGACAGTACGTTAAAGAGTCTACCTGCAGGAGGTGCGAACAGGTGGGGAGGACAGACACTGATATTATGTGTATTTGCATACATATGTGTACACACACACACACACAAATACATGCACATAGACGCATATACACACAGACACACACAAAAAAAAATGTATATATACATATATATAAAAAAAAAAAAAAAAAAAAAAAAAAAAAATATAAATATATATATATATATATATATATATATATATATATATATATATATATATATATACAACATATGTATATACATACATACATATATACATATAAATGAAAAATGGAATAATGAAGTGACGTACTGATATAGATAAATAACAACCCTCCTCTGCTGGTGTACATATATGCATATATATGCACCAGCAGACGTGTCGACAGATCAAAGATAAGAACTGTTTTTCCAGCATCGTTCCAAACTGGAGAACTAATCAACGTTAAGATTTGATATGAAGTCCTGCTGAGAGCTGTTCCTGACGCTGAGAGCAACTGTTGCCAGACCTCCACGAGACCCATTCGATGTGTCCTATTGAGTTAGAGATTCGGAACACGCCTGTTGTGACCAGGACTTAGTTTGCTGGTTTCTGTGATGCACACACGCACACGCACACACACATTCACTCACACACGCACGCACTCACTCACATTCACACACACACACACTCACACACACACACACACACTAACACACACACACACACACACACATTCACTCACACACGCACGCACACTCTCACACACACTCACTCACACACACACACACACATATGAGTATATGACTGAAGGACAGGTATGAAAATCAGTATGATATTACGTCAAGAAGATTAAACCGCATCCGAAAATCATATTTCCCAATTATTCCTTCTCATCCTTTCTAAATCTTGCACTTCCACATGTCCTCTTTGAAGTGGCCTCTTGAATCTCTCCTGGAATGGTAAATACTGAATCGGCCACTTGCTTAATGGTCAATCATTTCTCTTGGATTTGTATATTTAAATGCGTTTCTCTCTCTGTCTCTGTCTCTGTCTGTCTGTCTGTCTGTGTCTGTCTGTCTGTGTCTGTCTGTCGGTGTCTGTCTGTCTGTCTCTCTCTCTCTCTCTCTCTCTCTCTCTCTTTCTCTCTCTCTCTCTCGCTCTCTCTCTCTCTCTTTTTCTTTTCTTTTCTTTTCTTTCTTTCTATCTTTCCTTTTTTTAAGGCAAATGAACGGGGCAAATTATTTTGACTCCGTATCCCACCGTGAAATATCAGAGATGAAGCTTTGTGAAAATTGAATTAATATATCGTGTTAGAATATGTGTTTAAGAGACCGAGAATGGTTAAGAGAAAGAAGATCAAATTAACCATAAAGACAATACACCATTCAGGAAAGACGAGAAATGCGTGGGAGATAAGATGATAAAAACAAAGGTTGTTTTCTGGAGACGAGGGCTACGGACCCATCTGAGATTCTGGAGAAAAAAATATACTTGATTAACCTCCTTAAGGTCAAATAACAGAGAAAATAGAAGAGAGAATATTAATTAGGCTCTAGAAAATGAAGGCACGACGGGGATATGTGAAAAAGAGGTAAAAGTTAAAAAAAAAAAAAAAATGTAGAGACAGCAATGTCTGATGCAACGATCAAATTTAGGATTGGATCAGAAATCAGTGCCAGACAATCGCTCGAGAGACACTGACGGATGGGTTTAGACCAGAGACAATGGGGGATGAACTCATTGGCTGGAGTAACAGCGGGAGGGCGGACATATCTTCACGAAGATGTGTGTGTATACATGCACACACACAAACACGCACACACAAATATATATATATATATATATATATATATATATATATATATATATATATATAGATAGATAGATAGATAGATAGATAGATAGATAGATAGATAGATAGATAGAAAGGTATATAGATAGATAGATATAGATATAGATATGTGTGTGTGTGTGTGTGTGTGTGTGTGTATCATTGCACTGGCCAGTGCCCCGGGGACCCATAACCCAAATCTCCTCCCCCTTTCCCCCTGAAATTCACCCAGTCAACTCAGATCAACTCACACCCACTCCCAAACAATAGCCATATGGCAAAAACCTACCAAAAGTCAGATCCAGGAACTTCCATCTGAAGCCGCTGCCAGTTCAGATTCACGTTTATGCCAATTATCGGGTTTTGAGGGTTCTAGAAAAAAAGGGTTCCAGACAGGGATCATGAAACTTTGGGGTCTGAACCTAGTCGGGTCAAGGTTCAAGAGTAGCAGGTTTCATTGGAATCAGCCCGGGAGAAGCCGAGATACAAGGGGGATCCCGCCCGACCGTTATTGGTACGTATATACATACATGCATACATACATATAGAGGTACGACAAATTTAGAAACAAAATATCTCGAGAACGGAAATAGATGAAGAGATGGTTGAAGGTTATATATAGTTGCTTGTTTTCTTGGGGTAGGAGTCTTCTGATCATTTTGGCAGCACACCAAAGTTTTAACTTTTATCCATTCTTCGCTTTTCAGGTGTGAGTTGGTTAATTGAGTTGTATTATCAGCTC
>NC_091562.1:37506014-37508514 GCF_042767895.1 Penaeus vannamei
TTGTTGCTGTTGTGTGTGTGTGTGTGTGTGCGTGTTGTTTTTATGCAATGCCTGGAATCCAAACGATATCCCGGATTTTATCGAAAAACATTTTACACAAAATAAAAAAAATCCATGGCCGAATACGAGCACGTCGGTTCACTTCTTTTTCCAGGTACTTTGGTAACCCGAGGAGGTACCGCCGGCATTCTTTACCTTATACTCACAATATTTTTCGTCCGCGATCAATAGCGTTTATCTTTCGACAAAGAGGAATTCTTCAACATTTTTTTTCTCTACTAAAACGTATCCAACTTTTCCTCTTTTTTTCCTGTTTTGCCTCGACAGCAAGATCTGTAACGACCTCTAATCCCTCAGTGAAGAGAAACCTACTACCAGTTACCAATTACATCTACTCTGGTATTTTAACCCCTATATTAATAAATACCAGAAGAAAATCCCGAAGTCGTGCCACCCTAAACGCATTCCCCAATTTCGTCTTCACAAACTTCAAAACTTCGATTTTCAGGCACAAAGAAAATTTCCCTCCCGCCATCCCCCTCCCATCCCCCATCCCCCATCCCCCAACGCTGTCAAACAATTTACAAGTTTCCACGGCGAGATGTGACGTATCGGCGAAACCCTTATCAACCTAAACCCCGAGAACTGCCGGAGGCGAGGAACTCTTGCCTCGCACAGGAGGTCTGCAGGAACGCGAGGGTAAATTTCGGTATTTACAAATCTTACAAGAGTTAAGGAGAAATCCCTGTCTTATACTAGGATCAGAGTATATGAAATATTTCACTCCTAATATCTCTTATACCCTCATATGATAAGTAGTCTTGCAACTAATGTAACACACACATACATATATACATATATGTATATTTATATATATATATATATATATATATATTTATATATATACATATATATGTATATTCATATATATACACATTTATATATATATTTATATATTTATTTATATATATATTAATATATTTATATATATATATATTTATATATATATATATATATATATATATATACACATTTATATATATATATATGTATATATACACATTTATATATATATATATGTAAATATACACATTTATATATATTTATATTTATATATATACACATTTATATATATATATATATATATACATTTATATATATATATATATATATATATATATATATATATATATATATATATATATATATATATATGTATATATATATATATATATATATATATATATATATATTACTGAGTGCGTGTGATATATATATATATATATATATATATATATATATATATATATATATATATATATATATATATATATACATATACATACATACATATGTATATATATATATACATATATATACAAACATACATATGTATATATATAAAGTATACATATATATATGTATATATACATATATGTATCTGTATATATATACATATATATATATGTATATATACATATATGTATCTATATATATATATATATATATATATATATATATATATATATATATAAGAATATATATAGACATATAAGCATATATGAATATCCATTAATATAGATAGATAAATGTATATTTACTTACCTCTCTCTCTCTCTCTCTCTCTCTCTCTCTCTCTCTCTATATATATATATATATATATATATATATATATATATATATGTATATATATATATATTATATATATATGTGTGTGTGTGCGTGTGTGTGTGTAAATACGGTATAATATTGATATACATATATATATATATATATATATATATATATATATATATTATATATATTATATATATATTTTTTTTCACATATATATTTATATGCAGATATATATGTACAAATACACACAGACATACAGTACATATATGTGTGTGTTCATTAAGGATAACGCTACCCAGACATTTTTGCCGTTGCTAAATTAGTTACTAAAAACTGCACGGCTTTCATCAATGGTATATATAGAATAAACAATTCCTTTTACTTTCGTCTCTCCAAAAATGAAATCCCTGTCAGGCACAGTCATTCGAAATCCAGAGGTCAGTGAATTCTTTAAGTCTTGTTCAAAAATTCTTGCAGCGAAACAGGAACTTTTCTTTTCTTAGCAACTTTTCGGGTTTGTTTAAAGGCGGTTAAGAAATGTTTATATTTTTTTTTCTGTTTTCTCTTTATATATTTATTCTCTATAAAATGAGATACATTTGGTATCCGCATTGGCTGTGAGGTTCGAAATGGCTATTGGCAATGAAAATTGGTCACTAATTAAATGACCGTTTTTTCCCAAGTTGCGTTATTGATATCAGTTGAACCCTGTAATTACCCTTTGAGGGCTAATTCGGCCATCATTTATATTTCAGAATATGTACAGAATGCATGAATGAGAATTAAAATCTCCACAGCAAAAGAGACGTACCCGACCCGTTTCGATTCCATCTCCATCAGAAATACATGTATTCTTGATGATTCGGAAAACATCAAATACATC
>NC_091562.1:37518514-37521014 GCF_042767895.1 Penaeus vannamei
TGATATCAGTAACAGAATATTGTAAGAATTATCAGATCTGTCAATTTGTATGATTAGATGTTTTTCTCCATACCTGTCTCTGTTATATCATGGAAAGTAACAACGCGTTTGAGTTTTTTTTACGTCATCGTTCAAACTCCATCTATCCACATAAAAACAAACTAGAAATACCTTACTAGAAGCCCGCCTAGTGTCGACTGTGCTTGTTTGTTTTTTTTTTCACCAGGGAACCATAGTCACGCCTATATTTCACAACAGAAATGCGTTGAATATATTTCTAGATCATTCTGTATACAGAGATCAAAGAAAGAAACCATAAACCATTGAAATTATCTGGAAACTTATTCTTTCGAAATCATGGCGTCTCATTTTTTCTATATTGTCAATATCGTGTGTATAAAGTTTGAATAGGTAGTGTGGCTTTGTTAGCCATAGATATTACGAATTTCAAGAGATATCTTGTAAAGTGAATGAATTTGAATAAAAAAAAAGCCGGAAAAAAACATATATCTCATTACTGTAATTGAACAATGCGTATGTGAGATCACCAGGGTAAGAACTCTCGCCTCCATAGCAAGAATGGAACTGATATTTACGAAAACACTCCCATAGCAGTTCAAAAAAAAAAAAAAAAAAAATCTGACAGATTTATTCGCTTTGTGTTCCTTTTGCTCTTCTGTATATAGGTATAGAGGAATGTCCTGTCTTTATGTCCATGCAAAAAAAGCAAATTAAATATGGTATGAACTCTTTTTGGAACCAAATGAGACACAGGCGAGAGAGAGGGGGGGGGGGGGCGAGAAACGACAAGAGAGAGAGAGAGAGAGAGAGCAAAGCAGAGAGGGAGGGGGGACGATAGACAGAGAGGACGAGAAAGAGAGAGACAAGACAACGGTAGATCAAGGAAAGTACCAACGCGCTTTATTTTTTTCCAATTTTAGGAGAAGTGTTAGTTTCGGCAATGCGTTGTGCTATTTACGTCAACGTCTAAATTCCGTTCGTCCAAACCTAAAATACGAAGCTGAAATTCATTTTTAAAGGCCTACCTCAGTTATTAAAGACCTGAAAGAGTGAGAAAGAGAAAGAGGTAGACAGAGAGAGATGGGGGAGGGGGAAGACAGAAAAGAGAGAAAGAGGGGGGGGCAGAGAGACGTGAATGAGGGGGAGGAAAAGCGAAAACGTGAGAGGTCAAAAGAAAGAAAAAGAACAAGAAAGAGAGAGGGGGGGGGGCAAAACAGAGAGAGAGAGAGAAGGGGGAAAAGAGAGTCTCAGCACCAGTTTTGAGTAGTCACTCATACTATTATGTTTTTGTTGATAATTGAGCTCTACAGTGTGGAATGAGGTGTTCGATAGTTTTCCCCAACGATGACCAATGGCATCGTTAACCAAACTCCAAACGCCTACAAAAGACGGTTCTCTCAAGTGAGGATTTTCTGCTATTGTGAATTTTAGATACTAAATTGTTGTTATATATATATATATACTTAAATGTTTTTAGAATTATTCAGAAAAGTTTATTTTATTATATGTGAAGAAGTACTGTTGTTAATCAGAAATATATATATATATATATATATATATATATATATATACATACATACATACATATTGCAAACAGTCCCCTCTCTCCTTAGAGGACACCGCTCCTCCTTCCCTTCCTGAGCGCGTCGAGTGGTTCCTCCGCCCTGGAAACAGCGCGGGAGGCAAAGAACTCGAGAGCTGAAGAGGCGAAGGGAGACCAAGGACAGATCAGTCCGTCTCCCTCTCGAATTCCCAGTCTGTATTTATATAATGAGCCTTTGCGCGTGATGGAGCATCCGGGGGGAGAGTCGACAGCTTGCGAACTCGAAGGTACTCTCGAGAACGGCAGCGGGAACGGAGACTGTGGAATACGGACGTCATTTTAACCCTTTTTTGGGGATTGTTTCTTAGGGTATGGGCGTTGCTCGCCTCCATGGATTATAGGGATGATGGGAAATTTAATTTTGCGAATTGATTTTTTATCAGATTATTGTGCGTATTATACGGTGTAAGCCAGATTTGTTTTAAATAGAAGAAAAAAATATGATGATTACTATTTTAATTCCAATTTCTAAAAATATCAACTGCAAACTAATACATAGATTGAAATGGATCTTTATCACAGTTTTTTATATTCGTAATGATCGTTTGCTAATTAAAAAATAACAGTGCTTAGTATTAGAGCTTCTGTTTTTTCTTAAATCGAACTCTTATTCATTCGACTTTGAAGATTTATGGAAATCATGATTTTATATCTGTTTTCTTGTACAAAAAATATGAATAAAAAATTACTGACTAATGGATTGGAATTATAAGTAATTAATCATCATCCACTATCTCTCTCTCTTTCTCTTCTCCCTCTCTTACCTTCTCTCCCTCTCTTATCTCTCTCTCTCTCTCTCTCTCTCTCTCTCTGTCTCTCTCTCTCTCTCTCTCTCTCTCTCTCTCTCTCTCTCGGTTTCTCTCTCTCCCTCTTTAT